>NC_079511.1:14182101-14259601 GCF_000801105.2 Raphanus sativus
CATCCGAGGATTCGTGACGGAGGTGGCGACGGAGGCGGCGGCGGTAGTTGCGGTGGAGAAACCAGTAGAGGGCGAAGAAGAAGACGGAGAAGCGAGAGACATGAGGATGAAGAGAAGGGCGTTAAAGCTACGGGGATCATGATGAAACCACGAGGATTTTGGAGAGGATCTTCGTTGATAGACTCGTCGTCGTGTTGCTGCCCTTCGGTGGCGCCGCCGGATACGGCGTTTGTTCGGCGGTGATTGCGTCATCGTGAGGAATAGGTATCGACGACATCGGACGGAGATTAAAAAAAACTTCTTTTTTTTCAATTTTTTGTTTTCTGTTTTGAATCTCTTAAGAGAATGAAACTCTGTTTGAAAGATAAATAAGGAGGTGGGTTATTACACGATCAGAAGGGTTCCATATTGATCGAAAAACTGTGGATACAAAAACAATACAAGGGGTATTATTTTATTCACTATTTAATTATGAATAATATATGGGCGAATATTCGGACATTTTAACTAGTTTTTTTTCCTGTTAAAAGTCTCTTTTTAATTTCTTTGAAAATATCTTTATATTGTTTTTTAATTAGAATTTACGTTACAAAGTGGTGCAACATAATTACACCAACACAATAGGTTGCAAGTTAAAGGGTTTACCATACATTTTGGGTACAATGAAGTAAAACCGTTTATTATTATTTTTTTGGATGCAAATACAACTATTCTTTGTGTAACATCTTGAGGAATTATTGGTGATATTTTTGGCGAAATTTCATTTATACCACAAGTTTAGTATCACTTTCAAATTAATCGTTAATAAATAACTATTTTCAATATATTTAAAATTTGTAATAAAACAATACTAAACTATTTAAAATAAAATATTTATAGAATATTTATAAATCCAACTTCAAACTCTTAATACTAAATCCTAAATATTAATCAGTAAAGTTTAAACTCAAATACTAATATATTTTTTGATTTGGTTGTATTTTGAAAAGTGGTACTTAACTTCTAGTAACTCTAACAATTTCTCATATTTTTGTGTATTATTAAAAATTAAATGTATTTTTCATAATTGATTAATTATTTTGATTAAAATATGTTAACAGAGAAAACTATATGATTTAAAGTTGATTGATTGAAGTTGTAATTTTATATTTTTATTCTAAAATTTATGATTTAAATGTTAGATGTGGCATCAAATTTTTTTGCTATATAGACTTTTCTAAAATACTAAGAAAACTTTAGAAAAAATAATTTATGAAATTAATATATTACCTTTTATTAGTATTTTGTTTTTAAATTCAATTTTTAAATTAAAACATGATTATTTAAAAAACTGTAAAAATAAAAGCAGTTGCCCATGATTTTTACCGCCTTTTCCAATAACTTCCAAAAAGTTTTCAAGCAAAATCAAGAAACAGATTACCTTACCAAAGCTTATCCTACGTAATAATATAATGTTTTCCGATTAAAAAAATAAAAGAACGGCCTGACCATATATCATTTTAAGAATTTAAAAGAGCCAATTAGCCATATGATAAATAAAACGCATTTGAAAGAATACATGATTTTGGTCCTAAATATTCTTTCCGTTTCAAAATGATTTATGTTTTAGAAAAAAAAATTATTTACAAAAAAATTTGTATTTTACATCTTCAATGTATATAACATTAAAAATTGCAAATTTTAAAGTTATTAGTTGTGTCTATTGAATAGGTAAAAATTATACTCGTTCTGTTTCAGAAATATCTATATTCTAAAAAAAATATTGTTTCAAAAGAAATATCTCATATATTATTGTATTTCTTCAATGTATTATTTAATGAAAATTTGAAAATTTCAAAAAAAGTTGATGTGTTTATTGAATTTCTATTGACTACAATTTGTGAAAATTTGTTATTTATAAAAAATAATGCATTTACAATCAAAATTTAATGTGTTTTCTTAATACTCCATCTGTTTCATAAAGATACATATTGTAGGAACAAAATATTTTAAAGAGATATATTTTTATATTTTCAATACATTTTTATCAACTAATAATGATTAATTGTAAATTTCAAGAAGATTAATTGTATTTACTAAATTCTTATTGATTTAAAATTAAAGGAAATAGATAATCACAAAAAAATTATGCATTTTACATTTAATATGTTTTATTAATCTGTGTAAAAAACCAAAACATGTAAGATTTTAAAATGGATGGAGTATATGTGAAAAGTTAAAGTACGTATCTTCTTTAAAAAATATGAAATAGTTAAACATAAAAAATAATATATTTACTTTCGAAAATTAATAGATTTTTAATAAATATGAAAACTCTAAAATATAAATTATTTTAAAACGGAATGAATATAAAATAAGTTAACCAGCCATATGATAGATAATACGAACTAAAAAGAAAAAAAAATGAATTTGGTTCCAGTTCTTTTTATTATCACTGAACTCTCCTCTCTGGTAAGACCGAGTGGAAGAGATTGAGACAGACCGACAAGGCAGCTTCCTCGGTAACAGCCTTTCTTTATGTCACCCTACCAAGCCACCACTTTTAACATTTTTTCTTTGCAAACTTTTTTGTATTATCTCCTAGCTTCTTTTATACATTTCCCTCCAGTTCATTTTGCGATTTGAATCCGGTTATCTACTTTTGAGCTTGGTTTAAAATATGTCTCCTTATTGTGCCGCTCGGCCCATTAGCATTCGAATTCTAAATTATGGCCGTCCAATGATGGCTTCTAGATAATTCTTCATAAAAAACGTTTGGTTTAGTCCGAATTTGGTTCGATCGAATTTAGATGGAAATATATATGCCTTGACATTTAGATTAACAGTTGTTAATGTCTTTCGTCGGGATTGTTGACACGAAAGCAAAAGTGGGAGTAGTCAAGAAAACCTATTGTAGTCAGTTTGACTTGACCAAAAAATACTATAGTCACAAAGTGGGATTGTTGACTATAGTATATGGTAAGATATAATGCATGCTTATCAGGAGACTTAACATATAACATAACACATATAAATAGATATTCCGCATATTGAATATCATAACAATCTTGAATAACTTTTTTGCTTAAAGAAAAGAAACGAGTCATGGGTAAAAGTATTTTGGTTTTCTCTGTCGTTATTACTTTTATCTTCTCTATTGCATATGCAACTCCTGGAATCGGAACTTTCTACACAAGTTACACTCGTAAGAAAATCATTTAAAACACTGTTTTGTGTATAGTGCATACTACTTGATTTGGGAAGAAAACATATAAAAATACACTTTATATAGGTACCCTTTGATACCTAACTAAAGCGAAATGTTATAACAATCTTTGTTGTTTTATTATGTGTTTTGATAGCATCGGCATGTTACAAAAATCAGCCAGAAGGAGTGATGATAGCTGCAGCGAGTGATACATTATGGGACAATGGTCGAGTTTGTGGCAAAATGTTCCATATCAAATGCACCGGAGCTCGTAACGCCCGCCTCATCCTTGTACCGGTAAAACTGTGACAGTTAAAATCGTTGACCATTGTCCCGCTGGCTGCGCTTCTACTATCGACCTCTCCTTTGAAGCTTTTTCTCAGATTGCTAATCCTGTCGCTGGGATCATTAACATTGATTATACGCCGTAATTATTTGACAACCTAATACATATTTTTATGTTACATTATAATAACTTGTATCCGGAATTTTAGTGATGAGATTGTGTGTTTGTATTTCAGGGCCTAAATGTAGATGGAGTTCTCAAGGAAAACAATGCTTGGATCTAGAAACTAGAAAGTATTGTAATTCTATTATAGTTTTGTAATTGTATTCCAAATATTAATAAAATCCCCGAGACTCATACAAAAATAAGATTGCATATTTTTCATATATTTATAGTTTGCATAACATGATTTTAAGAGATAGACAATCAGGAGGTATGCACAACACATCCAAGTCTAAAAACGAAATACGCACTTAGCAGAACAAGACTTGGGTTCATTCCCTGTGATGAATTCTCAAAATCACCTCAAGTGTTAACACCAATCAAAGTGCCATATAAATTTAGTAAAAAAAAAAGAGAAAGAGGTAAAAAAGACGTCGACTAACTTTTTAAATATCATCCATAGCTTCTTTTTTATCACCTACGCATAATATTGAAAAGCTTCTTCAATGTATGATTTTAATGAAAATTTGTAAATTTCAAAAAGTTAATGGTGTTTATTGAATTTCTATTAGCTAAAAGTTTTAGAAAATTGCCATTTACAAAAAACAATGCATTTATGATCAAAATTTAATGTATTTTCTTAATACTCTTTATGTTTCACATAGATACATATTGTAGGAAAAAAAATTGTTTTAAAAAGATACATTTTTATCAATTAATAATGATTAATTGTAAATTTCAAAAAGATTAATTGTATTTACTAAATTCTTATTGATTTAAAATTATGTGAAATAGATAAGCACAAAAAATTATGCATTAATATTTAATATGTTTTGTTAGTATGTGTGAAAAAACCAAAACATGTAACATTTTGAAAAGAAAGAAATATATGTAAAAATAAAAAATATGGATCTTTTTGAAATGGAAGAAGTAGAAAATAATTAAACACAAAAATAATATATTTACTGTCGAAAACTAATGGATTACTTAATAAATACAAAAACTCTAAAATATAAATTATTTTGAAATTGAATGAATATAAAATACGTTAACTAGCCATATGATAGATAATAAGAACTAAAAAAATGAGTTTGGTTCCAACTATTATTATTTTATTATCGCTGAACTCTCCTCTCTGGTAAGACCAACTTGAAGAGATAGAGACAGGCCGACAAAGACAGCTTCCTCGGTAACTGCCTTTCTTTATGTCACCCTACCAAGCCACCACTTTTAACATTCTTTCTTTGCAACCTTTTCTATATTATCTCTTAGCTTCTTTTATACATTTCCTTCGTTGACAAAAAAAAAATTACATTTCCTTCCAGTTCATTTTGCGATTTGAATTCGGTTATCTACGTTTGAGCGTGGTTTAAAATATGTCTCCTTATTGTGCCGCTCGGCCCATTAGCAAATGAATTCGGTTATCTACGTTTGAGCTTGGTTTAAAATATGTCTCCTTATTGTGCCGCTCGGCCCATTAGCATTCGAATTCTAAATTATGGCTGTCCAATGATGGCTTCTAGTCAATTCTTCATAAAATAACGTTCGGTTTAGTCCGGATTTGGTTCGATCAAATTTAGATGGAAATATATATGCCTTGACATTTAGATTAACAGTTGTTAATGTCTTTCACTGGGATTGTTGACACGAAAGCAAATATGGGAGTAGTCAAGAAAACCTATTGTAGTCAGTTTGACTTGACCAAAAAATACTATAGTGACAAAGTGAGATTGTTGACTATAGTATATGGTAAGATATAATGCATGCTTTTTTTTTGGTCAACATATAATGCATGCTTATCAGGAGACTTAACATATCATAACACTATAAATAGATATTCCGCATATTAAAAAACATAACAACAATCTTAAATAACTTTTTTGCTTAAAGAAAACAAACGAGTCATGGGTAAAAGTATTTTGGTTTTCTCTGTCGTTATTACTTTTATCTTCTCTATTGCATATGCAACTCCTGGAATCGGAACTTTCTACACAAGTTACACTCGTAAGAAAATCATTTAAAACACTGTTTTGTGTATAGTGCATACTACTTGATTTGGGAAGAAAACATATAAAAATACACTTTATATAGGTACCCTTTGATACCTAACTAAAGCGAAATGTTATAACAATCTTTGTTGTTTTATTATGTGTTTTGATAGCATCGGCATGTTACAAAAATCAGCCAGAAGGAGTGATGATAGCTGCAGCGAGTGATACATTATGGGACAATGGTCGAGTTTGTGGCAAAATGTTCCATATCAAATGCACCGGAGCTCGTAACGCCGTGCCTCATCCTTGTACCGGTAAAACTGTGACAGTTAAAATCGTTGACCATTGTCCCGCTGGCTGCGCTTCTACTATCGACCTCTCCTTTGAAGCTTTTTCTCAGATTGCTAATCCTGTTGCTGGGATCATTAACATTGATTATACGCCGTAATTATTTGACAACCTAATACATATTTTTATGTTACATTATAATAACTTGTATCCGGGATTTTAATGATGAGATTGTGTGTTTGTATTTCAGGGCCTAAATGTAGATGGAGTCTCAAGGAAAACAATGCTCGGATCTAGAAACTAGAAAGTATTGTAATTCCATTATAGTTTTGTAATTGTATTCCAAATATTAATAAAATCCCCAAGATTCATAAAAAAAATAAGATTGCATATTTTTTCATATATTTATAGTTTGCATAACATGATTTTAAAAGATAGACAATCAGGAGGTATGCACAACACATCCAAGTCTAAAAACGAAATACGCACTTAGCAGAACAAGATTTGGGTTCACTCCCTGTGGTGAATTCTCAAAATAACCTCAAATGTTAACACCAATCAAAGTGCCATATAAGATTAGTAAAAAAAGAGAGGTAAAAAGACGTCGATTAACTTTTTTAATGCCTTCCATTGATTTCTTTTTTATCACATTCGCATAATATTGAAAAGCTTCTTCATCACCCACACAGAATATTAAATGCTTTATTTCTGAAATTAGTGTCTATAGTCCTCTGCCTTTATACCCCAAATCTAAATTCAAAACACAAAACCCTAAATCTTTGGATAGATCCTAAACTCTTGGGTAAAGATAATTCAAAAGGTTTAGAGTTTACCCAAAGATTTATGATTTAGTGTTTTGGATTTACGAATTTGACAAACAAAGCTTTTAATATTTTGTTTGGGTGATGAAGAAAAAGAAGTCATGGATTACGTTAAAAAATTAGTCGACATTTTTTTGACCTCTTTTTTTTTCCTTTTTTTACTAATCTTATATGGCACTTTGATTAGTGCTAACAATTGAAATAAATCTGAGAGTTCACCATAGAGGATAATCCCAAGTTTTGTTCGGTTTTATATTATACATGATAATATTATCAAGCTTAGTTGAGCATGTCATTATTTATCGATTGCAAATGTAAAGACCAAACCCATTTTTGTAATTCTTTACAAATAATCTCATTTCAAATGAAATTTCAAGTGGTTGGCAAATAACACCTGTTAAGATATTTTCATGCATGCCGGTGGTGTTTTCTGGGTCTCTTATTTAGTTATTTGGATTGAAATTTTATAACCCAGTGCTTAGGACTCTTTTCCGAGAAAGAAGGTTCATGCACTAATAAAAAAGAATACTTGACTTTTTTTTTGTAAAATTTGGACAATGAAGCGATTTGTATAATTATTTTGGATTATATTGAAAAAGCACTAGTGTCTAGTGATCGTTGTTTAAAACAATTCATACAAAAAATGCTACATTAATTAGTAGCAAGATCGGTTGAGAGGGCAAACAACTCAAGTAGTCGTTTAGGACATCCAATTTTAAGGATTTCTTTGACTTTTTCATATTAATTATTTGTTAGTATTATATGTAAATATAATTTATAATTTTTATAAAGATATTTATAAAAAAAAGTTTAACATTGCGATGAAACTTTTCTTATTAAATATATTAAATCACTACATTATAGAGCAATAACATATTTAAAAAGAAAATTTCGTATTTCCAATGATTTTAGTAAAATTAGGATTGAATATAGTCAAATGTTTATGATATAACATATATAAAGTATTGATACGCCGTTGACAAAAATAAAGTATTGGTGCGCCATAAATTCTATGAAATTATTTCCACTTATATTTATTGTGGTTTTAGTTAGATTTATGTTTTTAAATTTCTCAAATAAATGATTATCGATTTTAAAAAAGATTTTGGCTGTGCTAGGTTTATCAAACAAATTGAGTTATTTTAAAATTTTAATGTGATGTTAGATAAAAACAAAAACAGAAGCACTCATGTTGTAAACAAGTTTTTTTATTTGAATAATTTAACATTCTTTCAAAAAAGATGTTAGATAAAAACATCAAAATACAATTTATTAAAATTTTGCTTAAGGCATCCAAATACATAGCATATAATTCGCCCCGTCGTGTTCGTCGTAAGAATTGTAATCCAATCAGTGATCTACCCGAAAAAGACATTATGTTTCTGATAAACGGTAAAAAGGTCACAGACCCTCATAAGTTTGTTGCCTGATCAATAATAATCAAGGCAAAGAAGATAATGAGAACGTTCGGTTTCTCGCTGTAGCTGCATTCGTTTTTTTGTGTGGAAAATCAATCTTTTTCTTTTCATTTTCCACCCGTCAAGATCGTATTCGCAGATAGTCTTAGACTTGGGCCGAGATAAAAAAGATTGGTAAATTTTACATGTTGGTATTTATACGAGTATTCGCTAACGATGGGCCGAGATTAATAGAAACGATGGGCCGAGATTAATAGATAACTTGTTAATTGGCATGATGTACACGAACCGCGCTCTCGACCCCACTAGTAGCTGATCTTGGATACCTTCAAACCCAACCAACCTCCCTGCGAACCATAGAATTGAAAATTTTCGGGAGTAGAGAATATTTATTTACTATTGTGAATTTTCTTTACTTTTGAGGTAACATCGATATATACACAGTTGTTAGTAAAATCCATGAAAAGACTAACGCTTTAGTTTAAAGTTTTATGTAAGCTAGTCGCTAGAAATTGGTTTAAGATGATGTTATGTGTATAAAACCGGTTAAGTGAGTTTTTTTTTTTTTGCTAAAATTTGGCAACCGGTTAAGTGAGTTGCAGTGGGGAAAACCTTTTTGAGGTTTGACCTAGGTGAATGTGTACGTAGATCTACAGTTTGTTCGAGTTCTTTACAGAATGTGAAGTCTTCATTAGAATGATATTTTGATTTGTCAAATACTTCCCAGATGGTTTTGCTTAAATATTATGATATTTTACATCTCTATTATACAGATTTTATAAAGATGGACAGTTAAGCAAGGGTCTTAAATTTATTGGCAAAGCAATAAATGTATTATGTATAGCACATGCACATGGGGATTCTTTTCCTGTTTATAAGGTTCAATTTCTCATTAAATATATCTCCAATACGTGTATTGTGACACATTTTAATATTGTTTTGCTAGAAAAGGTGTCTAATGGAGAAAATTTCAACAGTTGACTAATCTCATAATTCAAATTTAGGTAGAATTATTAAGGAATTTAAAACCATGTAATGACAAATTAGTGGTTACAAGATTGTGGGAGATCTAACTTGAAAGTTCATTGTCCCATTGATCCCAGCCCTGGTCTGTCCCACTGGAAAAAAAAAACTCAACTGATCTGTGTTATCCTCTATTCTCTTGTATATGAAGTCTACCAGTTTTATTATGTATTTGGCTCATGAGTCTATTACCTGAACGTTGTCTCTCAAACAAATTATGTAACCTGTGATTTAAATTGTGCATATACGTTTCTTGGTTTTCTTTTTGTAAATGTTTTCTGTATAAAAGTATTAACCATCAAAATAAATAAATACAAACCATCATGTTTTGTTTGGATGAATTTCTTTTGAGTTTTTTGTTTGCACTTTGGTAGACTGGAACTAGTAGTCCTTACTCCTTAGATTAATATACATTAATACAGTATCAGATATCCTGTGGATTGCCTCGGTCCATCTTGGAGCTATGACTTGATTGCAAATTCCAACTAGTCACCCTTTTTAAAGTTTGGGAAGATTCATTCAAACAAAAAAAAGGAAAACAATACTCTCTTCGTTTTTTACTTTTTAGTATGTCTTTATAATAATTATGTACATAGATTAAGAAAATAATTAATTTCTTAGTTATTTTCTAAACAAAAACACCATTAATTGTTTACTTAATCATAATCTAACCAATAATAAAATAAAATATATTATCATTGGTCAAGTAACATTAATTATTAATAAATTTTACATAGAAAAATGAAAATTTCATATAATTTAGAATAAAAAAAATTCTCTAAAACCACTTATATTAAAAAAAACAGAGGAAGTAAGTAAAATATATATGTCGACAGAAGAGTTGCATCACTACAGGATCCTGATTATATTCATCGAACTGTAATTCATTTATTTTTTGGAAGAAGTAGAGACGTTTACAAAATGACTTAAAGTCAAAAGTATTGGATTTTGCAAACCTGCCTAGCAAGAAAAAGGCGTCACATTTCATATAATTTATAAAAAGTGATTTATAAGTCTCTCTAATTCTTATATTTATTCTGCAGACAATCGATTATTTGTTGTTCTACAAACAAAACCAATCTAATAAGTGTGTAAAATTGAGTTTATATTTAATTTCTTTTTGTTATGATGTAGTATTATAAGTTTCCAAAAATACACGAATGCGTACATTCGGAAGGGCTGAAGGGGTACATTATTCTGTTTTGCTAAAATTTAATTATGTTTATGATAAATTTGACATGTGAATGATTAAAACATATCGAGTAGTTGTTATGTCACTAACTCTGTTTTATTGGTCAATGGAAGCAGGTGAATTTGAAAGAAAATAATAAGTCTATGTAGACAGTGAAAGTAATATGATTACAATAAGAATATTATTTTCTTTTGAACTTTTTGGGGAAATATGTTTACTACTGGATAATACTAGTACTAGTTAAAGTGCATAAGATAGGACAAAAGTTGCACTTCGAGTCATAACACAAAAGGCATCGAACCTTCTCACAATGCCGATCTCTTGTTTCGTCCCTGACCTCTCTCCTTTTCAGCAGAGTTAAAAGTTAACCCACTGCCCCAAAAAGATAATACTACTATTTGTAGACGTCTAGTAACTAGAACAGCCTTCTGAGAGCTTCGTGTAAACAAATTGAAATAGGTTTTTGTGTAAACAGTTTTAAAAGAAAAGAAAAAACGAAAGTGTTTTCTTCTGGTTTGACTTAATAACTTTGGACCCCACTAAATCTCGATAAACAGAGTTGCTCTCTGCTTATCGCTTCCGTGTCCTCTTGTCCTATGTTTCCGTTCCTCGACTTTCCATTTTCCAAAAGTTTATAAAACTATTTTACAAACAATTATGTAAGATATAAAATGTTTTTTTTTGCTGTAAATAAAAATAGAAATGCATAATATATAAGGAAGCACCATTTTGAAATGGGAATAATAGTTTGGGATCTGGTTGTCTAGCTAAAAATTAGGAGTCATGTTATATTCATGATACTATTATTTAATTTGTATATGAATACAAGTAATGAACTGTTATTTTATGTATTTGAAAGTACCCGTGAAGTTAGTGGTGGTGTTCTTTGTCTTGTTGATTTAAATGGGGATGCATGGGATTTGGTGAGATCACAAATATATTATTCACAGGAAATCATTTAATTAATTTGCTTCATTACCTCTGATTTGTTTCTTCTTTTAAACTAATCTTCGATTGACTTTGCATGTCTGGATGTTAAAATCAAGGATACACAATTAATTACAGTCTCGGAAAATCTGGAGATTCAAGAGGTACCACCCTTCTTGGTGTAACTGTAAAAAAAAAATCTTAAATGAAATTTTTCTCTTCTGTCCTCATCAATGGTCCAACCTGTAATTCTCTTATTCACCCCTCTATCTCTTTCCTCTTACAAAACAAATCTCATAAGAAGAAAAAACAGAGCAGTTCTCTCTCTCTCTTTCTTTCTCTTTGAGAGCTTCTGCCATGTCTGAAACCAACAACAAAGCTTGACTCTTTCCTCTCAAGTTTCCTCTTTCTTGCAAAACCATGAAGTTTTCTCGGGAAAACATGAACTGGGTTATCTCAGAAATCAAAACAACTCAGAATCTCCTCTCTCCTTCATCGCTTCCACGACCACCACCACCAGTAACCATCCTACCAAACACAAACTTCGATATAAACAGCAAGATCAGTCCGAGCATCCTCCTGATAATCATAATCCTCTCCATCATCTTCTTCATCTCAGGTCTCCTCCATCTCTTGGTCAGATTCCTCCTCACGCCGCGCAGAAGAGACAGAGAAGACTACTTCGACAACGTCACTGCTCTTCAAGGCCAGCTCCAGCAGCTTTTCCACCTCCACGATTCAGGAGTCGACCAATCCTTCATCGACACGTTACCTGTATTCCATTACAAATCCATCATCGGTCTCAAGAACTACCCTTTCGATTGCGCGGTCTGCCTCTCTGAGTTCGAAACAGAGGACAAGCTCAGGCTTTTGCCTAAATGCAGCCACGCGTTTCACATGGATTGTATCGACACGTGGCTTCTCTCTCACTCTACTTGTCCCTTGTGCAGATCAAGCCTCCTCTCCGATCTCTCTCCTCGCCAAGATCCTCGTCCCTCTTTTCTCCTCGTTCTTGAGTCGGCCAGTGATCATAGCTCGAGAGAGATTGTCGGAGATAGAGGTGGTGCAGCTTGTGTGGCTGCGGGTGATGCTGATGACGTGCATCTTAATGCTCATTCACGATCCAGTTCTCATCTGGGTTTTGTCGGAAACAATGATCTTGGGTCGGATTCAAGTCGTAAAGATCAATACCAAGATGGTGATATAGAATCACAAGCTATCAAGAACTCAAACACACACTTAACAAGAAGTCCTTCTCTTATTATTCAATCAATCAAGCTTAAGTACAATATCAAAAGCTTCAATCACAAACTCGTATCATCAAACATCATCACAACATTCTCTTATATAGAGATTTCTATTTTCCTAATCCTATTTGATATTACAAAAACCAAAACCTCAACATATTAGGATTAGGTCAAGATACTTGTTCACTAAGCTTTCTTATTCTTTAAGCTTAAGTCAACATTCTCCCCCTTAAGCTTAAAGCCATCTTCACAAACTTCTTGAACTCCAATGAGACTTCTCATCTCTCTGAACTTTATTCTACCAAGTGATTTGGTGAGAATGTCAGCTCTTTGTTCACTTCCCGGAATGTGTTCCACACCAACTTGCTCGTTCTCCACGCACTCTCGAATAAAATGAAACCTCCTGTGTATATGTTTACTCCGACCATGAAACACAGGGTTTTTAGTTAACGCAATCGCAGACTTATTATCAACTCTAATAACCACACGCTTGGTGGCTTCTCCCACAACTTCACTTAACAATTCCTGCAGCCAAATGGCCTGTTTTGCAGCCTCTGTAGCTGCCATGAACTCAGCTTCACAGCTAGACAAAGCCACTATCTCTTGCTTAGTTGAGCACCAGGTTATGGGACTGTTACCAAGATAAAACACATGACCCGTTGTGCTTTTTCCATCGTCATTGTCCACGTTATGTGAGCTGTCACTAAAACCTTCTAGCTTTAATCCTCTGTTTCGTTCAAACCGTAGCCCAAGAGTACTCGTTCCTTTTAGATACCGTAGTATCATCTTTAGTGCAGCGCCGTGTGAGACCCTTGGTTCCTGCATATATCGACTTAGAACTCCAACTGAGAAAGATAAATCAGGGCGTGTATGTAGAAGATATCTGAGACAACCAATGGTCCTTCGATACTCCTTTTCATCGATTCTTTCTTCAGTGAGAGCCCTTGAAAACTTGGCATTCATCTCCATTGGTACATGAGTAGGATTACAAGCATCCATTCCAGTTTCTTCTAAAATTTTCTGCGCATATCTATCTTGTTTCAGGATGATTCCGTTGTTACTTTGATGCACCTCGATCCCTAGATAGTAAGTCAAGAGACCAAGATCACTCATATCAAACTTCTTAGCCATCTCTGTTTTGAAGTTTAAAATTGACTTAACGGAGGAGCCTGTGACAAGTAAATCATCAACGTACACAACTACTACAAGTAACTCTCCATTCATCTCCTTCCGGTATAAAGATGGCTCCTTAGTACATCTCTGAAACTGAAGCCCACGCAATATCTGATTCAGCTTAATGTTCCAAGCTCGAGGAGCCTGTTTTAAACCGTACAAGGCTTTCTTAAGTCTATAGACCTTATGTTCTTGTCCACGCACAACGAACCCCTCCGGTTGCTCTACATAAACTTCTTCTTTCAACTCTCCATTGAGAAACGCGGTCTTCACGTCAAGATGATGGATTTCCCATCCTTTCTCAGCTGATAAAGCAATGATCATTCGAATAGTCTCGATCCGAGCCACTGGAGCAAAGACTTCATCATAGTCTATGCCGTGCCTCTGAACATAACCCTTTGCCACTAGCCTAGCCTTAAACTTACTGATGCTTCCGTCTGCGTTTCTCTTTATTCTAAACACCCATTTAAGCCCTATAGGCTTTACTCCCACTGGAAGCTCCACTAGTTCCCAAGTATCGTTCTTTTCGATAGAGAAAATCTCGTCCCTACACGCATCAACCCACACTTCCAACTCCTTTGCTTCATCGAAACTCCATGGTTCATCATTTATCACCATCAGCAAACGCTCACATTCAACTTCAGCCAAAGTAATATAGTCATCAAGATAGGCGGGAGTAGTGGTTACTCTCTGTGATCTTCTCAATGGTGCTTGTACTTCATTATTCTCTTCATTACCTTCTTCTTCTTCTTCGTTATCCTCATCAATAGTTTCATCTTCTTCTTCATCATCAAGGTTGATAATTTCTTTAGTATCATCTTTTATTCTTTTTACTTGGACAACTAGTTTCTCGTCATGCTCTGTTCTCTCTTTTTCACTCCAATCCCACTTCTTTGTTTCATCAAATATAACATCTCGGGAGACAACAATACGCTTAGTTGATGGATCAAAGAGACGATATGCTTTAGACCCTGGTTCTGTTCCTAGATGCACAAGTATTCTTGTTCTATCATCAAGTTTCTTTCTTCCTGCATTAGTTGTCCTCGCATAACATACGCAGCCAAAAACACGCAGATGAGTGAGACTTGGTTTTTTAGACTTTAGAGCTTCGTATGGTGTCTTTCCTTCCAGTGACCGAGTCGCCACTCGGTTGATTAGATATGTAGAATGTCTCACTGCCTCACCCCAGAGTATATTAGGTAAGTGCATATGTTTTAACATACTTCTTGTCATCTCTAAGAGAGTCCTGTTACGGCGTTCTACAACTCCATTCTGCTGCGGGCAATAAGGCGCCGTTAGATGTCGTTTGATTCCATTTTCCTCACAGTACGCTGTAAAATCATTAGATAAGAACTCTCCTCCTCGATCTGTCCTAAAGGTTTTGATCTTACTCTGTACTTCCTGCTCTACCATCTTCTTGAATTGTTTGAATTTTTTCAAACGCCTCACTCTTCACATTCAACAAGATTGTCCACATATATCTTGTATGATCATCAATGAGTACAAAGACGTAACGCTTCTGTGCTGTTGTTGATGGTGAGATAGGTCCACATAAATCTCCATGAATTAACTCAAGTGGCTCAGATGCTCGATATAAGGTTGCTTGTGGGAATGGTCTCCTTGTTTGTTTTCCAAGTAAACAAGATATGCAGGTTTCTTCTTTAGATGTGATCTTAGGTACGCCAATGACTAGGTCTTTCTCGACCATCATCCTGAGTTTCTCGGTGTTGATGTGACCTAGACGGGCATGCCATATAGATGATTCATTCATTGAAGAAACTTGCAAACACTGAATCTCATCAGTTTGCAAAGTAACCTTATATAGTCTGTTCTTCGAACGTTTTGTGCTTACCATTAGTGCTCCTGATCGATCGTACATCATCAGTGTATCACCTTTCAAACGGACTTCACATCCAACCTCAGTAGCTTGTCCTAAGCTTACTATATTGCTCTTTAACCCTGGAATGAAGTAGACATTATCCAGGACTTTCTTCTTGCCATTCTCAAACGTAAACCGAACTGAGCCTCTTCCTTTTATATCAATACGTGAGTCATCCCCAAACCTTACCTTGCCTATAATAGTTTCATCAATCTCTTGAAAGAACAGTCGGTTTCCACTCATATGGTTACTTGCTCCATTGTCGAGATACCATACGTTTATTGTGTCCATATCAGCTTCAAACACGGTAGGATTGACTCTGTTCTCATTGAGATAAATCACTTCGTTCATCATTAATTTGTCAGCCTCATGAGTGTCATCATCATTCTTCTCAACAGTCTCTTGGAGCTTAAGGTGTTTATCTGGACAATCAGATGCATAATGACCCTGTTTTTCACATCGGAAACAGGTAATGTGGGAAAGATCTCCATTAGATCGAAGCTTATAGGCTTCTCTCTGACTTTGGAAAGAACCTTGACGGCCACGACCTCTTCCTCTCCATGGTGTACGACCACCACGACCTCTGCCTTTTCCGTATCCTCCATAGTTCTCTGAGTCAGCATACATTAGTTTTGTCTGATCATCACCTGCATCATCTTCTTCCTCCTCTGAGATTCTTTCTTCATAAACCTTAAGCCGACCAACAATATCTTCAAAGCTTGTGTTTTTCAAGTCAAGCATCTGTTCAATAGAGGCAACGATTTGGATATACCTTTTTCTAGGTAAGCTTTTCAAAAATTTCTTCACCAACTTAGGCTCGTCTATTATTTCTCCTAGTGCAGCTGCCTTAGAAGTGATTTCAGATAGCTTTCCAACAAATACGTCTATGGTGTCTCCGTCCTTCATCTTGGTTTTATCGAACTCTGCCATCAATGTTTGCAGTCTTGCTTCTCGTACCCTCTCTGCTCCAAGATTTCGAGCTTTTATTGCGTCCCACACACCTTTAGCTGTATCCAAGTTTCCTATCTGCAGAACCAAAGCTTCTGGTACCGATTGGAACAAGTAGGCTATTGCCATATTATTTTTCTTCTCATCCTTGTTTCCAGGATCGATCACCTCCCATACCTCGCTCACCTTCAGTGCTATCTTCATCTTCATACTCCACACGGTATAATTTGAAGCAGTTAACATCGGAAACTTCACAGAGGGAGGACCACCTTCTTTCGTCGTAACAGGATCATCTTTAATATCTACCATGGTCGTGGATGTCTTGTATTAGGTCTGCAAGAATTCTTTGTATGGCTCTGATACCAAATATAGAATCACAAGCTATCAAGAACTCAAACACACACTTAACAAGAAGTCCTTCTCTTATTATTCAATCAATCAAGCTTAAGTACAATATCAAAAGCTTCAATCACAAACTCGTATCATCAAACATCATCACAACATTCTCTTATATAGAGATTTCTATTTTCCTAATCCTATTTGATATTACAAAAACCAAAACCTCAACATATTAGGATTAGGTCAAGATACTTGTTCACTAAGCTTTCTTATTCTTTAAGCTTAAGTCAACAGGTGAGTCGGGTGGTTCGGTTGAAAAGGTTGTTCCTTTTTCGGTTAAGCTAGGGAAATTTAGGAACACCGATGTTGGAGAAGGAAGTCATATCAACAGTGACATTGGTACTAGCAGCATTATAGATGAAAGGAGGTGTTTTTCAATGGGTTCATATGAGTATATAATGGACGAAGAAACCGCTCTTGAAGTTCATGTTTCAACCAAGAAAGTATCAAGCAAGAACCGTCACTTGCCTGGCCACAGGACCGCTATGTCCGAATGCAGTTTTGATCCAAGTGGGAGATTGAAGTTTAGTGGGAGCGGTTCGATGAGGATCATGGAAGAAACGACCGAGAAGAGTGTAGTTGAAAGAGAGAGCTTTTCGGTATCGAAAATTTGGCTTAGGGGTAAGAAAGAGAGACATGGTAAGGTTCAAGGAAAAGAGGATAGTTCATTGGTTTCGTCGTCCTCGGGAAGAGCATTCTCTTTCGAGTTTGATAACCCGAAAGAGAATGCGAAAAAGGATAGCGAAGAGAATCAAAAGGTCGAAAATGCATCATCTTTGGAGGTGAAGACACCATCTTTTGCTAGGAGGACTATGCTTTGGCTTGCAGGGAGACAAAACAAGGTTGTTCATTCTTCTTCTGCTTCTAATGTCTAGTTTCTATATATTTTTTCTTTTTCTTTTTTTTCACATTTAAATTTCTTTTTCAATTGGTATTTTGTGTTAGTCCTCATAAGTTCAAAAACAGATGAATCATTGTAGAAACGTGGTGTTGAAGTATAAAAATTGTTAGGCATAGATTGTTAAACATTTTGGTGCGTCATGTTTTTGCAAATCTTTTTCAGTTCTTAATTATTTGGCCCAAAACAATTAATTGTCGACTAAAGCTTTCCATCTAACCAGAAAACGACACAATTAAATGTAATGAAATGATTGAATTAGAGATAGAAAATAAAATTGCCAAAGATTCAAAACCATTTGAATGTTTGTTGAAGAAACCGTATAAAAGTCTCTCTGTGACTATTTTAGTCAGCAACATAAATATCTTGTTAGGTTAAAAATCCATACTAACTTAGCCAGCAACAACTAAATATGTTCAGCAAAACAGTTAAACCATATGCTTTTATGTCTAATTAAAAATAAACATTAACCATATACGTTTCATTTGAGATACAAACCGTCATTCTAAGAATCTTGAAGGAATAATCTTCTCTTTGTTTATTTGTTTTTTTTCTTTCTTCTGGAGCATTAGATAAGAAGTGGGTGTGGTGGTAAGACAGTTGCATTGAATTGAGGCAATTCTTCATACGACAAAAGAGTGACATTTTGAGTCATGTGATACGTTCTACATTAAAAATGTGGGTGTGTATGTATATACGTATATATATTTTAATGTTGTGTGAATAAGGTTTTACATTAATTGGTGAATTAATAATGGCCATGGAAGCAGTTGGGTTACATGCCCACTAGTCACTTGGTCTTTATTGCGTGACAACACATGCTAGTTTTATAACGTTAATAACATTGGGTTATGTGCGAATAAATTCAACTAAATTTTGAATTGAAAAGAAACATGGGTTAAAAAAATAACAATATACTAATATACATATGTCGCCTATTTTCAGCTTTAGCGAGATGCATGTATTTTGTGAAAGTGAGTCTTGGGTCTTTCGTTTATGGGTTTATACGATATACTATCGTCTCAAACAAATTTTTATACATTTGAGCCACAGTATATTTTCAAATAGGACCATATGCCATTGCCAGTACCTAGTTGAAAATATACTGTTATGTATGTATGTTACATAATCAGAACTCAATACTCCACGTCTCTCCACAGGAGAGTAAAAGGAGAAGACTACATGTCCTTTTAAGTACGATAAAATGATAAGCAGTGAAGATCTACGTATAGGAAAAGCCAACGCCGCATTGTTTTCTTCACCCGCCTCGTTTCCTCTGTGCGTGTGTATGGCATTTCTGTTGGTCTGGTTAAGAAGAGTCCAACTGTTAAACAGAATATATAAGAGTCCAGTCAGTGACTAACTGGGCTGCTGGGCCTAACAAGAAATACACGTGTTTCTAAAAATATGCAAGGGTAATATGATATGGACATCCAAAATTTTTTATTTAATTTTCGTCCAATACTCTATAGTGAAAATGTTAGCTACAGTTTAGCATGAAAATAATTGAGCAAATAAGGAATCCGAACCAAGCGAAGTAAATCGAAGATTTAATTGAGAATCATATGCATTACACACATATAAATGGATAGATAAATAGTATATCTATCAAAGAACGTGAAGAAAGAAGGGCTATATATGTTTTTTTGGTTTATTTCTCGTTGTCATTTCTGTCCTATTAAATGAGGCTGATTGATGGAACATGGAGTATGTATATAAAAGCCAAATGACTGATTTTTTCACAGGTTGAAATTGAAACTATTGTTTGTCCCGTGCTACTATCCTTTTTGAAAGGTGAAACATACCCTTTCATAACAAGTCAAATTTACTCTTATAGCGACAACTCATATGAGCTAATATCATTTCCTCTGGTAAGTTGAAATCTGATCAAATATTTTTGTTTTGAAATCGTGGATGTTTTGAATCGTCTATAATATTTCCCATATCTGAAATCTGAGACATAAAAAACTAACCATTTGTATTATTTATTAGGCATGCCAAGAAAAGCAGTCGAAGCATAAAATATACCAAGAGAATAACACAATAAAAAGCATGCTAACAAAATGTTTCAATTATATTCACCATCCAGTAAATAGAAAAATTCATATAAGCGTGTGTAAATTCTGTTTTGTACAATACGACTTACTATAAAATTCTATCCATGGTCGATCGTGAATTTCAATATCTCCAAATAACATGCGGTCCTATCGACCAACAATGATCCCATCCGATCAGTATCGTGCTTTCACAAATTATCTCCACAAAAAAAAACATTTACCGTTCAATTCCGGCCTCAGCAGCATCAACAATACTCCTCATAACATTCACTTGTGTCTGAAGCGAGACAATATAATCTAAGGTTTCTTGTATCAGCAAGACGTCATTGTTCATAAACTCTCCACCGGGGACAACGTTTCTTAAGCCTTGAGTCTTTCTCTTGACAAGCTTCCTAGCTTTTGCTGCGATCTCTTCGCTCACTGATTTGGATTTCCTTCTCATCAAGATCTTCTTGCTTCTTCTCACTATCTTTCTATGACACATAACCTTAGGCAACTTCTTGTTGATTAACGTTTCCGCCTTGATACCAGAGAGCATCTGACGTACGAGGAAATTGTCCTCACTGGCGGTTTTCTGGATTAGGGCTCGGTGATATATGGTGTTTTTCACATCATTGTACATACGTTTTCATTTGTTTCAAGTCACTAATTCGTGTCAGTCTAGTCCTTTTTGACCTTTTACAGGTCTGGAGTTAGCAGAAGAAAGAAGAGAAGGTGCCTGATGAAAAGAAGTCCTTTTGGAGCATTCCTGCGGAGAACACTCAAGAGAACAGTCCCGAGACTGATCTCTCTCAAGCGGAACAAGCAGACGGAGTGATCCGGTGATTGTTCCAGACAAATATGGAAACTCCTATTTCGGGAATTGAAGCCCTGTTGCCCTAATCTCTTTCCTTCTGATTGGCGCCTCCATATAAAACGCCACCTATCTATTTTCTATTTTTTTTACGCTAGTTTTTACAAGAGAACACTGAGTATTTGCGATCTGCAACTTGTAAGGGAGAAGAACCAATCCTCTCATAGAGAAGATCATCTGAACCCTATTGTTTCATACTCTGTTCTTATGCAATTTTATTCAGGATTTATGTCTTTGTCTATGTGCATCATGATCGAGTAGTGACCTTGCTCGCCTAGGGTTTTTAGGGTGTTGAGACATGAGCTAAACATAGATAAGCGATCCATAACTGTTCTTCATTCATACTGTTCTTACTGCTTTCATTAAACTGATCACTTGATGTTAGATCACTAGTTCATCACCTAGTTAACCGCTTAGGATGATAACTTGACATGTATTGAATGAGCTTAGTATCCCTAATCAGCGAAAGTAGATATTAGGGTGGTAAGTGAACTGATCGGACCTGTTCTCTAAAGCTTGCAATCGATCCTCATCCCAACGACAGTTAGGTGGTGAGATCGATCTGCAAAGCGATCACTGCCACGACAGTGGAGTGTTCCAGCTTAGTGATCCGAGTTCTAGAAAGCACTTCATCGCGCTTGAATAATTGTTTGGCTCCAATTCAACACCCAATGAAATACCCTAGGCTAGCTCTTGTTTAATTGAATCAATCTCGTGTTTATTTTGCTTGTTTACTATCGCCTATTTCAACCAAATCATATCTTCTTCTTAGCTTGATTCTGAAACTTATAGAACTAGAGTGTAGACTGGTCCTCTGGATTTGAATCTCAAGTACTACAATTGCAACTGTTAACTTGGCAGTAGCAAGGATTCATTTTTAGTGTATCAAGTTTTGGCGCCGTTGCGACGGGGACCAGATTTTTTACCTCTAATTTTCGGTTTCATATCTAGTCTAAGATATCTAACTCGTGTTATTTTCTTTGTTTCAGCTGATGATCCAGGTGCATGACCAGTAGACATACTCGGAGCAACGCACAAGGACCATTACATCAGCTTTCTAACGAGGAACTAGCGAGATTGGAACGACAGAACCGTCAACAGCCGAGATCAACGAACACCAACATGGGTGATCATCCAGATGATCTCACTGCTGCGTTTGCACTCATGCAACAGCAGATGCAGCAGATGCAGCAGACGATCCAAGCGCAGCAAGCTGCTGCCGAGCAAGCTGCTCTGAATGCTGCGAACCAACAGGAGGGAGTGGTCCAGATCGGCCAGAGAAACTTACTGCGTAATCTGCCCGCTACGCGATCTGCCATAACCCCTCCACCGTGCACAAGGCAAGACTTCGAGATCAAGCCAGCCTTGATAAGTCTAGTGCAAAGGAAGATCTTCAATGGGCTTCCTGCTGAGATACCGATGGACCACATCGAGCACTTTGAGAAGATGTGTGGTTTCACTAAAGCGAATGGAGTACCACCCGATTACATCAAGTGTACTCTGTTCCCTTTCTCTCTTGATGGGAAAGCTGCTCGCTGGCTTGATTCACTACCCACCGGATCACTCACAACTTGGGAACAAGTCCGAGAAGCTTTCTTAAGCCACTTCTACACGAAATCGAAGACAGCAGCTCTGAGACAGAAGATCGTGACCTTCAAACAGCTGGTAGACGAGCCGTTCTGTGATGCTTGGGAGCGATTCAATGTCTACCGCAGAGAATGCCCACATCACGGTTTTGAGGAAGACTATCTGCTGGGAGTGTTCTACGATGGAGTAGGCTGGGAGTACAGGAACGCTTTGAACTCAGCCAGTAAAGGAGATTTCATGACTCAGTCCACTCAAGGTGCATTCGAGTTGATTGAGAACATGGCCTCAAGCTCAGCTGACAATAACCGCGAGACTGATCGCACTCAGAAGGTGAAGAGCATCGACAACAGCAAGATTGATGAGCTCTCTGCCAAAGTCGACCAGCTGATTAAGAGTAACCAGAACCAAGTCTTCATCATGGAAGAATCCCCACAGGATAAAGCTACCGCAGAAGGCACATCAGAGGCAGATCAGTCGGCTGAGGATCAGCATGAAGTGAGTTATGTGAATGGGCAAGGATGGCAGTTCAAGAACTATCACCCGAACCCTAACGTGAGGAACAATCCCCACCTGTTCAATGCCCCTAAACCAGACGATAAAGCTCAAGGGAACCAAGGTCAGAACAGTGGATATCAAAGGCCTTATGGCAATCAGGGAAGAACCTTTGTCCTTAACCCAGCTCAGAATGCTCAGTTCCACAGCCAGAAACAGCCGGTTAATCAGCAAGCTGCACAACCGACTCAGACTGCTCCGCATGATGACATGAAGAGTCTCGCCAATATGATGAGCCAGCTGCTCCAAGGACAGCAGATCCAAGGGAAAGCACTGAACCAGGTCACAAACGACATCAACACCAGGATGAATCATATGTTCAATGACCTGAGTGTGAAGTATGACAATGTCTCAAGCCATATGAGACAGATGGATATTCAGATTGCTCAGACTGCTGAGAACGTGAAGAGACAGCAAGGAACTCTCCCTGGGAAAACAGACAAGAACCCCAAGGAGTGCAATGCAGTAGGGTTGAGGAGTGGAAAGCAACTGCCTGATCTAGACCCCAGGAGATTCACATCGGCTGAGAAAGGAAAGCAGAAGGAGTCGGATCAGCCATCTAAAGCTGTACCCACAGGTGAGGATGATGCAGAACAACCTACTGAGACTGTTCCGACGGAAGCAGAGCGACCCGCTGGGGTTGTTCCACCGACTGCAGCGCCTTCTCCTGCTCGTCAGTATGTGCCAAAAGTTCCTTACCCTGTTCCAGCTAAGGCTACACGCAAGGATAAGGAAGAGATGAAGTGCAGGAAGATGTTAGAAGACCTAACTGTCAAGCTCCCTCTGATGAGTGCGATCCAGATGATACCATCCATGCGCAGCTTTGTCAAAGGACTGATCTCTGGGAAGATATCTGATGACAATGAGTTCATGATTGTCTCTAAGGAGTGCAGCGCGGTGCTCCAGAACAGAAGGATCAAGAAGATGGGTGATCCGGGAAAGTTTGTTCTCTCGGTTCAGATTGGGAGAACACTTTTCTCATGCTCATTGGTCGATCTAGGGTCGAGCATAAACCTCATGCCATACACTGTGGCTAAGCGCCTTGGATACTCGGACTTCAAGCCTACCAAGATGTCCCTAGTGTTTGCTGATCGATCTGTCAAGTCTCCAGTTGGGATCCTAGAGGATCTTCAAGTTCTGGTCGGAAACACCCTTGTTCCTGCCGATTTCGTTGTTCTGGAAGTTGAGGAAGATTCCAATGATCCCCTGATCCTAGGCAGACCATTCCTCTGCACCGTTGGAGCTATCATTGATGTCCGACAAGGGAAGATCGATCTCCACCTTGGAGATATTGTGATGAAGTTTGAGATGGATCAGATGCTCAAGAAGCCGATGCTGGATGGACAAACCTTCACTGTCCAAGAAGATGGTGATCCCCTAGAGCCGCATGAAGGTATGATCGAGGAGATTCTCACCGAGGATCCACTTGAACTCGCCTTAGTCAGAGCTGAAGCCGAGCAAAGCTTGGAGAGTGTTGATGCTGATGCCTATGCCAAGATCCTGGATTCAGCCAGGAGTATGGAGAGGATGGTGGCGAATCTAAGTCTAGGGGAGAACAGTGACTCCAGCACATCAACTGGAACAACCACGCCTCAGAACCCGACTGTTCCGGCAGCTCAGCCCGATGACTCATGGAGCGAGCTGAAAGCTCCAAAGGTAGAGCTCAAATCCCTTCCCAAGGGACTCAGGTATGCATTTCTTGGACCCAACTCCACATATCCTGTCATTGTGAATGCTGACCTGAACAATGCAGAGACTGCTCTGCTTTTGTGTGAGCTGAGGAAATATCGTAAGGCTTTAGGTTACTCTCTAGCTGACATACCTGGCATTTCACCTGATCTGTGCATGCATAGAATACACCTGGAAGATGAATCGATGACTTCTGTAGAACATCAGAGGAGGTTAAACCCGAATCTAAAAGATGTTGTAAAGAAAGAGATAATGAAACTTCTAGAAGCAGGTGTGATCTATGCGATCTCTGACAGTAAGTGGGTTAGTCCCGTGCATGTAGTACCTAAGAAAGGTGGGATCACTGTTGTAACCAATGAAAAGAATGAATTGATCCCCACTAGAACAGTTACTGGTCATCGCATGTGCATTGATTTTCGTAAATTGAATGCTGCGACTCGTAAGGATCACTTCCCGCTTCCTTTTATTGATCAAATGCTTGAGAGATTGGCTAACCACCCTTACTATTGCTTTTTAGATGGTTATTCAGGTTTCTTTCAGATTCCCATCCACCCAGATGATCAGGAGAAGACGACGTTCACATGCCCTTATGGAACATATGCATACAGGAGGATGCCATTCGGCTTGTGCAATGCTCCAGCGACCTTCCAGCGATGCATGATGTCAATTTTTACTGATCTGATCGAAGACATAATGGAGGTTTTCATGGACGATTTCAGCGTCTATGGAAGCTCCTTTCATGTCTGTTTGTCAAATTTGTGCAGGGTACTGAAGCGATGCGAGGAGAAGCATTTGGTGCTGAACTGGGAGAAATGCCACTTCATGGTGAGAGATGGGATTGTTCTGGGACACAAGATATCCGAGAAAGGCATTGAGGTGGACAAGGCAAAGATCGAGGTCATGATGAGTCTGCAACCACCAACTTCAGTGAAGGGAATCAGGAGTTTCTTGGGACACGCTGGTTTCTACAGGAGGTTCATCCAAGACTTCTCTAAGATCGCGAGACCACTCACTCGGTTGCTCTGCAAGGAAGCTCAGTTTGCCTTTGACAGTGACTGCTTAGCCGCATTCCACACAATCAAGGGAGCTCTAGTCAGTGCACCAGTTGTCCAACCTCCAGACTGGGATCTCCCTTTTGAGATCATGACAGATGCAAGTGATTTTGCAGTGGGAGCAGTCCTTGGACAGCGTAAAGACAAGAAGCTTCACGTGATCTACTATGCAAGCAGAACTTTGGATGAAGCTCAATGCCGATACGCAACCACAGAGAAGGAGCTCCTTGCCATCGTGTTCGCTTTTGAGAAGTTCAGATCCTATCTTGTTGGATCAAAGGTGATTGTGCACACAGACCACGCGGCTCTCAAGTACCTGCTCACGAAGAAGGATGCTAAACCACGGCTCTTAAGATGGATTCTATTGCTCCAAGAGTTCGATCTAGAGATAAGAGACAAGAAGGGGGTTGATAACGGAGTGGCAGATCATCTCTCCAGGATGAAAGTGTCGGATGAGACAGTTCTTGATGTGGAACAACCGATGGAGTACGTCAATGCGATTGGTCTGCGCAACATGGAGCAGTCGTTCCCTGCCATTAAGGACTGCTCCCGCGTAGAAGGAGCATTCGTAGCAGTAATCCAGAAGGAGTACCCGACCCTCCCATGGTTTGCTGAGATTGCCAACTTCTTGGCAGCTGATAAAGAGCCCTTGAGGTTCACTGGGAATGAGAAGAAGAAATTTCTGAGGGAGGCAAGGCACTACTTCTGGGATGAGCCGTATCTCTATCGGCAAGGCAAGGATGGAATCTTCAGGAGATGTGTTCCAGAGGCTGATATTCCAGGAATCCTTCACCACTGCCATGGTTCCTCTTATGCTGGTCACTTTGCCACCTTCAAGACTGTTTCCAAGATTCTCCAAGCCGGTTTCTGGTGGCCCACCATGTTCAGAGATGCTCACGCCTTCATATCTCGATGCAATTCATGCCAAAGGATGGGGAGTATAAGCAAGAGAAACGAGATGCCTCAGAACTATATCTTGGAGGTTGAAGTGTTCGATTGTTGGGGGATCGATTTCATGGGACCTTTCCCAGTCTCTCACAAGAATGAGTACATCCTAGTTGCTGTGGACTATGTCTCCAAGTGGGTGGAAGCAATTGCTAGTCCAACCAATGATGCACGAGTTGTGACCAAGATGTTCACCTCCATCATCTTTCCAAGATTTGGAGTGCCTAGAGTTGTTATAAGCGATGGTGGAACTCACTTTATCAACAAGTTGTTCCAAGGATTGTTGAGCAAGAATGGTGTGAAACACAAGGTTGCAACCGCCTATCATCCTCAAACAAGTGGTCAAGTGGAAGTTTCCAACAGAGAGATCAAGAACATCCTCCAGAAAACTGTCAACACCACCCGCAAGGATTGGTCCCTTAAGCTTGACGATGCTCTCTGGGCATACAGAACAGCCTACAAGACCCCTTTAGGGACTACTCCCTATCATCTGGTCTATGGCAAGGCGTGCCACCTACCTGTTGAGCTAGAGTACAAGGCAGCTTGGGCTGTCAAACTACTCAACTTCGACATCAAACCTGCCAAGGAGAGGCGAACCATTCAGATCCACGAGCTGGAGGAGATCAGGCATCTGGCCTATGAGAGTTCCAAGATCTACAAGGAAAAGACCAAGGCGTTCCACGACAAGCGGATCATCAGCAGAAGCTTTGCTCCGAACGACCAGGTCTTACTCTTCAATTCACGGGTTAAGCTGTTCCCTGGAAAGCTTAAATCTAGATGGTCGGGACCTTTCACCATTAAGGAGGTTCGTCCCTATGGAGCTGTTGTGTTGCTGGACACAAGAGGAGGAGAATTTGTTGTCAATGGTCAGCGTCTCAAGCCATATCTTGCTGACACAACAATCGCTGAAGGTGTAGAGATACCCTTGAGCGATCCCCCTCGAGCCTAATCGGCTCATTGAAGTCAAGCTAGTGACAGAAAACAAGCGCTTGGTGGGAGGCAACCCACTGGTGAGTGTAAATATTGTTTTCTCTTTGTCTTTTTCTTTCTAGGAACTAACTTGCAGGTTGAAAAATCAAGAAAATTCGAGAGCACTCCAGGAGAACACTCCAGCGGTTGTTCCGCCGATTGCTCCAGGTAAGTTCTCGAACAAAAAAATAAAAAAAAAAAAATAATAAAAAAAAAAGGAAGGGGAAGCGGTTTTAATTGGTTTTTAAAGCCCAAACATTCCACTTCCCCACTTCATCTCTCTCGCCGCACAACCCCCCCCTTAGAACCCTAAAATCGCGAACTCATCTCTCTCTCTTTCTCTTCGATTTTGGTTCTAACCTCTTGGGATTTTCTTGAGATTGGGTTGTTCTGCAGGATTCACCTCTCCACTCAAGGTAATCGGACAAGAACTCTCCCCCTCTTTGCGCATGCAAATCGCGAATTGGGAGTGATTTCTTGAATCCTCTTTTTCCCTTATGCTTGCGATTTCTTCCTAGATTGTAGCTCTTGTTAGCATATTTGCTACTAGGATTGAATTCATGGTTGATTTTGAATGGAATAAGAACCGATTGTTGCTTGTACTTATTGGCCTTTGCGATTCCTGTTGTTGAGATTGAGGCTTGTGTAGGTTGTCTAGTAATCGATGGACTTGAGTAGAACAAGAAGATTGGATTGTTCCATCGTTTCTAGAACAACCAACGAACTGTGCTGATATTGGGATTTCGTTTTTGTCTTGCAGATGCCTCCAAAGATGCGGAACGCAAGAGCCACCAAGAGCACGTCCTCTCCAGCCGCGAGTGCTCCACCTGGGTACCCGTGGCCGAACAAAACTGAGGGAGCGCCCATAGAGCTAAATGATCCGATGCTCCTTGACTTCAACGTCGAGGGATGGGACAAGGAGTCGGCAGCGATATACAACAAGCTCCTCCTAGCAGAGATCTTACCCACGCGGTTCGTGAACCAGCAAACACTAGGCGATCTAGGCCTTGACACTGAGGTGTTCGACACAATGCAGGCTATGGGAATCATGCCTCTCTGCTACCAAGCTCAGGTTCTCTACCCCGACTTGGTCAGGCAAGTGCTCGCGACATGCAAGATCACTTACCAGAACCCCAATGCGCCTACGTACGAGAACTGCTTCTTCTCCTTCATGGCTGATGGCAAGTTCTGCACCATCTCTCTCGACGACCTGAACTCCCTATTCGAGATTGCAGACACGCCAAAGGGGGTTTCAGTGGAAAGGAAGTTCAAACCAGCAGACACCTTTTGGGATCTCATTGCAGCCGGCAAGTTCACTTCTCGCAAGGCCTATCAATCACAGATCCGGAATCCTGCTATCCGGATCATCGCCAAGATCGTGTCCAATGTGCTGTTCGCGAAGGAGTACACGTCCAAGATCACAAATGGAGAGCTCCAGGTCCTCTACACGGGACTTGAGGACGAGATGCGCAGAGAGAACATCACCCCGATCCAGGAAGTCAAGACCAACCCGGGGTTTCATCTCATCTCCATGATCGCTGACCGCAAGGACACACTTGTTCGGACTGATGATAAGAAGGATCGTTGCGGCAGTCTGCTCACACCATTGTTCCAGCACTTCAACATTAACCTCAGCTCGTACACGGTCGTCTCTGAGATGGAGTACATCGATACTCCTTACCTGATCGCATGCCACATCCTGCGCGACGAGACCACCTACAAGTTCCAGGATAAAGAAGGGAACCCTCTGTACTGCAAGCTCCCTATGCCTGGGTTCACAGACTTCTTATCCTTGGAGAACATTGTGTTCTCACTCGATGAAGAGCACCTCTGCGATGATCCAAAGGCACCGGCTCAGCACGATGATGAAGACATGGATGATGTGGAGCATGTGACTCCACCGGCTGATGGTGAGTATGACCTGGAGGACTTCACCGATGTGACTGATGATCACGCCTACAGACGCTGGATGGTTGAGTCCCAGAAGAAGAACAACAGCCTC
Organism: Raphanus sativus; assembly: GCF_000801105.2. Taxonomy (NCBI): domain Eukaryota; kingdom Viridiplantae; phylum Streptophyta; class Magnoliopsida; order Brassicales; family Brassicaceae; genus Raphanus; species Raphanus sativus. The sequence continues at coordinate 14,211,647 of NC_079511.1, forward strand.
ATGAAGAGGATACTCAGGGCAATCACAGGCGGCTGCATTGGAGCGCAGGAGGAGCGTACACCGCAGAGAACAAGGCGCCCAGGCAAGGAACCAGCAGGCACATCGACTGGGGGAGTGAGACTGCCAAGGAACAGGAGGACAGCTGGTCACTCCGGTAGCGGCGATTCAGACTGAGTCCGAAAGGACTATTTCTATCCCTTGTCTTATCCATCTGAACTATTTATTTTTTCCATGTTATTTGCTTCTGTTTGGTTTGTTTCAGCTTCCTCTGATTTATTTTCACAACCAGGGATGGTGTGAACTAAGTCTGGGGGAGCGATGTACTATATTCGCTTGTGTGCTTTTTCGAGTCAGTCCTTGTGTCATTTTTATGTTTCTGTCGAGTCAGTTTTCTTTTTAGGATCGAGTCAGTCAAAAACTATTGTGGGAATCAGGACCTTATTTGTGATGCTCTTTAACCACCTCGTGCTTTAACCTTCTTATTCAGTGACCTTAGCAGTGATGAAAGACCCACACATGGACCTGGAACACCCTGACTTATCTCATTTGACACTCCAGAAGTTCTATACCGATCAGGTTACATTGGGCAGACCTAACTCCACTTTATCTGAACCTAATCTGGACTCTAATTCTTCTTGACATGGGCACTAGATCAGGGTAGAATGAGAACTACACTCAGGACTTCTTATCCAATTTTTATATCCATCTTGCTGTTCCTGAGTGGCTAGCTCATCTTTAGCTAGTTCCCACCTTGAACCCTGACCTTTAATTCCACCCTCATGCAATTGCTTTTTAGTACTTTATGTGCAGATATGTGCAAAAAGGTCGGAGAGGAAAGGATCGACGCAGTTCTTACTCATCAATGCTCACACAGTGGAACCAGGCAGAACAACCGGAGTGCTTGTTCCGATACGTAAGGGAACAACCGAGGTGCCTGTTCCGATACCATGGAGAACAACGAGAAGTAAGTGGCTAGAACAGATCAGAATGAATCACCAGTGGCATCATGTACATCACTTGTTACCTCCTTGTTCGTCACCCCAGCATTTTGTAATTCAGGATTAAAAAAAAAAAAAAAAAAAAAAAAAAAAAAAAAAAAAAAATATTTCTTGCTTTGATTTATTGGTGACGAGAAGGGGAAGAATTTATGATGCATGCCACTGGGGAAGTTGAGAAAGTAACGGTGGTTTCAGTGAAGTGATCTGAAGGGGAAGTTGAATCGCGCAGAGCAGTCTTATGATCGATCTATCGGAGAGCAGTCCGATCAGCAGAGATGAGTAAGGACTGTGGACCTCAATGGAGCCGTCCTCTCACGACCATTTTGTGCGATATCCTGCACCAGCTCTTGGTAAACCCTAAACACTCTTGAACTCCACCATAAAAGTTAGCCTGTTCTATACCTAGCCCGTTCTCTCTGAGTAGAGCCTGTGACAAGAAGCTCACGCTGATCTTAATTGAACATAAGGAGTTTTGTCTCGAAAGTGTTGCCTTTTCAGGTTAAGATGTAGAGTAAGGAGCTGATCTTTGAACAGCGATCAGGGGGTTCTCAGTAAGTGTGTGTGGTCCTAATCTACAGCTTGTATGGTTCAGAGATTTGTGGTAAGAGTATGGTTGCTGAGAATAAGCGAGTTCCCACGCTTTCAAACCTTTCTCCCTGTTCTTGGTACTTGCCTTGTTCGAGGACAAACAAGGATCTAAGTCTGGGGGAATTGATATATGGTGTTTTTCACATCATTGTACATACGTTTTCATTTGTTTCAAGTCACTAATTCGTGTCAGTCTAGTCCTTTTTGACCTTTTACAGGTCTGGAGTTAGCAGAAGAAAGAAGAGAAGGTGCCTGATGAAAAGAAGTCCTTTTGGAGCATTCCTGCGGAGAACACTCAAGAGAACAGTCCCGAGACTGATCTCTCTCAAGCGGAACAAGCAGACGGAGTGATCCGGTGATTGTTCCAGACAAATATGGAAACTCCTATTTCGGGAATTGAAGCCCTGTTGCCCTAATCTCTTTCCTTCTGATTGGCGCCTCCATATAAAACGCCACCTATCTATTTTCTATTTTTTTTACGCTAGTTTTTACAAGAGAACACTGAGTATTTGCGATCTGCAACTTGTAAGGGAGAAGAACCAATCCTCTCATAGAGAAGATCATCTGAACCCTATTGTTTCATACTCTGTTCTTATGCAATTTTATTCAGGATTTATGTCTTTGTCTATGTGCATCATGATCGAGTAGTGACCTTGCTCGCCTAGGGTTTTTAGGGTGTTGAGACATGAGCTAAACATAGATAAGCGATCCATAACTGTTCTTCATTCATACTGTTCTTACTGCTTTCATTAAACTGATCACTTGATGTTAGATCACTAGTTCATCACCTAGTTAACCGCTTAGGATGATAACTTGACATGTATTGAATGAGCTTAGTATCCCTAATCAGCGAAAGTAGATATTAGGGTGGTAAGTGAACTGATCGGACCTGTTCTCTAAAGCTTGCAATCGATCCTCATCCCAACGACAGTTAGGTGGTGAGATCGACCTGCAAAGCGATCACTGCCACGACAGTGGAGTGTTCCAGCTTAGTGATCCGAGTTCTAGAAAGCACTTCATCGCGCTTGAATAATTGTTTGGCTCCAATTCAACACCCAATGAAATACCCTAGGCTAGCTCTTGTTTAATTGAATCAATCTCGTGTTTATTTTGCTTGTTTACTATCGCCTATTTCAACCAAATCATATCTTCTTCTTAGCTTGATTCTGAAACTTATAGAACTAGAGTGTAGACTGGTCCTCTGGATTTGAATCTCAAGTACTACAATTGCAACTGTTAACTTGGCAGTAGCAAGGATTCATTTTTAGTGTATCACTTACCTACAAGAAGTTGAATAAGAAAAGATAATACAACAACCCTCTCAAACTGAGGCTCAGCACTAAGCAGCAGAAAAGAGAAACTATTGTACCTTAATATCAAAAGCGAGAAAGTACTGAGAGCAATCAGACCGATCCAAAGCCAGGTATTTTGACAACGGGAACACTGCAGTGCTCAACGCAGTTGGCTATCTCCTCTTGCTTCCTGCTTCTGTCAAAGCACTCATACGCACATTTGAAGGAAGCTTGCTGCAAATTTGACCATTTAATCACATAAACACCATCAACTTCACCGAAACTGAATATAACTAGGAGTTACACTCTCTTATTTACTCAAACTGAATATAATGGATATCTCTCTAACAATCTCTCTGTCAAGTATACGGTAGAGACAACAATACAAGTTCTAACATAATGTTTGTCATCCTCGCTCCATGTGAGATCTCCAAAAGCAACACATGTGGCTCAACTTTAAAGGCGTTCCTGCTTGGTTTAGTCTGATATGTCCTGATCCGTAGTTGAATGAATTTGCCTTCACGTAGGACAGTTGAGCATCGGACTTACTCTGTTGTCTCTGTGTTCTTGCTACACGTGAAAGCAATAATGAGTGTGTGCATCTTTGCTTTTGACCACAAGGAACTTGAAGGGATCATGGACATGGACGAGAAACTCTCGTTCATAGACAACCTGATCATACATGAAGAACTATTCTGAGGACTTGAAGGGATCATGGACATGAACCATGATCATACCTGAAGAACTGTTCTGAGGACATGGACGAGAAACTCTCGTTCATAGACAACCTGATCATCGAATTTCAATCAGCTAACTCTTATTTGATTTCCCCACGAATCAATCAGACTCAAAACCCTAATCGAATCAATCACCTGAAATCGAAAGAGGAGAGCTTAGCTTGCAGAAGACACTCTTCCTCCTGTATCTTGATTAGAGAAGACATCGAACTCAACACCGAAGACGTGGTTGGTCGGGTCGCCGTTGTTGGTCAAGTTGAAGAGACCCAAGTGCTGAGCGGAGCTAGTTCCGTTGATTCCGGTGGAGGGCGCAAAGAGGAAGACGAGGCCTTGGCCGGAGAGGACAACGTTTTTGGAAATAGCCATGGCCAAGATGAAGGAAGTGGAGAAAGAGAAAACAGAGGAGCCACACAAATTCCTTGTTGCCAGCTGTTCTAAGGATCAGATCCTTAAATCTCTTAGTTACGGATTGATCTTAAGTTATTTGGTTTACATAATATTATTTTAATTGAATTTGCCTAGAATAAAACGCTAAGGATTCTGGATGGACTCCCGTTACAGATGGTCTTAGGCCATCTTTTAGAAGTTACAAAAATATCAAATTTGGTTTAATTTTAACACCAAAATAAAATCATTTTATCAAATTTGGTGTTTTGTAAACAATGTCATACTAAATTTGGTTTAATTTTAACACCAAAATAAAATCATTTTATCAAATTTGGTGTTTTGTAAACAATGTTATACTAAATTTGGTATAACTAAAGTATTAAATATCAAAAACTAAATATTATATATAATATTGACTTTGTGTTAAATTTAGTGTTATGGTTAGATATTAAAAATATATATATAACACTAAAACACCATATTTGGTGTTATTTCAACACCAAATTTGGTATTCTGGTTGGAGTTACCCTTAGTCTCTCAACATCATATTCTACTATTTATAATATAACCATTCTTATAATTACAAATGTATTAGAATTTTTAATAAATATAATATCAAACATTCACAATATGCTAAGTGTAAAACGAGTTTCTTGTAAATTTGTGATAGTTTCTCAAATAGAGATTCATTATATTCTCTATCTTTCTTCTCAATTTTTTCTTTTTCTTTTACTTTTTACCCACTATAAATTCATCAGAATTCCCATTGTCACCAAGAGTTCCCCACTGTGGATGGCTTTAGTGATGAATATGTGATTCTTATTTATTATATGTGTATATCTTGTTCTGTTGGATAAAATTGGACGTGGCTTCTCTTGTAATCCTAAAAGTTGGTGAATCTCCTTCACGTTTTAGCATCGGCAGTTGGTTTTTTGGTCAATAAGTTGGTATGCTTCACCGATGTCCATGTAATAAAAGGTAGAATGATCACGATAAACCTCATGCTCGTTTACTTTCTTAACTCAAGAAAGCAATTGATAGTGAGTGAAAGTAAATTAACGTCCCCGTTTATGATTAGATTACTTTTCTTACTACTACATTTAATTTCTTTAATAAATTATTTTTAAATAATATTAAATCTATTTTATGGTGTGAAATTTCTTAAGTTAAAAAAAAAAGCATTTGACTTGAAGGTAAAATAACGACAAGATCACACTTTTCTCGCAGAAATAAGAGAAATAATCAAATTAAAAAAATAAGAGTTCCGTATAGAAGAAAAAGAACAAAACTATAGTATATTCCAAAAATCATACGTCAGCTAAAATCCGGTCGGCTCATTCTTGGTAATACGTAAACCGAAACCGGTTCAAGCTCTTGAGGTTTCTCCACGGTCCAAATCCTCGCCGGCTCCGCCATAACATCCACCATCACAATCCTTCCGCCGACGGTAACAACACAAAGCTTCCCTGCCACCGCCGTAACTTGCTGAGCTCCTTTAAGTAACTTTTCACCACCTTCCACCACCGTCACGTCTCTCCACTCTCTCTTCTCCTCATCGTATACTCTCACTGTTCCTTTCTTCTCATCAACTGAATAAAGCGTCTCCTCCTCCATCGCCGCCACCGGACCTCTCCATCCCGCCACCATTTCCTCCGGCATGGCTTCCCAATCGTCGTTAACGACATCGTATACAACTCCTTCTTTAACTGCGTCGCCTTTTACGTTCACCATTAAAAGCTTCCTTCTCCATCCAACTGCCTCAATGTCTTCACGGCTAAACCGTAAGTCTCTCATCTCTCTCAGTTTCTCCCAGTTCCCGCCATTATGATCCGTGAGATCGAGTTTCTCGATCGATTTCGCGACGGTTGGCGAGAACTGCGAACTCATACCACTAGCGATGTAGATAACTCCGCCGCAAGCTCCGGTTGCGCACCAACGTCTCGGGGATCCAACTGGTGGCCCGGAGGTCCATGTAGAAGAGATTGGATCGAAAATCAGAGGGTGAGAGATCGCCGGAGAGAGCTCTTGGTTACTCCCGGCGATGATCACGAGTTTTCCGGCGGCGGAAACGCACTGAATCGGTAAGTTAAATGAAATATACGACGGATGACGGTAGATGATCCGGTTAAGAGGTAGTTCAGGTGGAGGAGGAGGAAGCGGATCCCATTTGGAAGAGACCGGGTCGAAACACATAAACCGGATTGCTGAGTTAGCGCGACGGAAACCCGGGGCCGGAGCCGAGCTCGAGGCGACGAAAAGCGCGTAGAGAGACGAGAACGGTGGGAACTCGGGAGAGTATATGAGGCGGCGCCACCGTGTACAAACGGCGGCGAGTAGCGACGGACGGCGGACGAGGGAAAGACAGAGCTCCGATATGTGGTCGGGAAGTCCGTCGATTAAGGCGATTTGCTTTCCGTCGTCGATTCTTCTTCTTCGCTTCGCCGGCGTTGATTTCGCGGCGGCGGTAGCCATTGATCCAGACCGTTTCGGTTTCGCTTCTCTCTCTGTGTTTTCATGTTTAATTTTTTTCATTTATTTGGATATAATGAGACAAGAGAGGCGTGAACTGTAATGAAAGAGAGGGAAAAGTTGTGTGCAGAGAGCCATATATCAAAATCGAAAAGGCCAAAGTTGGAAAAGCGTTAACGTCTAGATAATAATAAATATATAAAGCTGACTAGAAAAATATACTTACATTTATAGCATCATATATGATAAGAAACAAGTGGGTATTTTATAACAAAGTTTTACTTGGTTTGACAATAATGGCAAGAGCGGATTGACTGCGAAACAAAAACAAATAGATTGGATATATTATTACGGTACAGTTTAACTACGAATTCTCTAAGAGAAATATATAATATGAATGGTGACAAAAAATATTATGTAGAAGGGAACAAATGTTTAATGGTGACTATAAAATAAATAATGTTGGACAAGTAGAAAATAATATTCTATTTGATATATTAAATATATTTTACATATTTTAAAGTAAAATAAATTACATTAGTTTCTCAATTTTTGTTGAATTATGATGTTTCTGCCATTATTTAAGCAAAATCTGCATCTTAAGAAATTGAAATTTTGATAAAATTAAGTAATTTCTATTTTTTCATGAAATTAAGTTATTATTATTATATTTACATGCATGTCTAGTGCTACTAATAAAAAAAATTAACAATAAAAAAATAAAATGAAAAACTAAGAGAGAATTTAAATTTTTCTAATTAATGAAAAAACTAAAACATCACTAACGGCAAGAGACTCAAATGTCTTTCAAAAGAATATTTTAATATTTAAAAGCAAATTATTTACAAAATGACATGTGTTTCACTAATTTAGTGAATCATTATATTATGAGAAGCGATAACAAATTTTTTAAAAATTTTGACAAGTCTCTTGACCATGTATTGTGATTTATTTTCTTTCAACTTTTTTATTTTATTTTTTATTTTTAACACTTTACATCGATTTTTCTATTTTCCATATAATAATTTAATATACTGTATATTCAATTTTGTTTTTAAAAAATAATGTTATTCAATATTCTATACATTTATTTTCATTACAAAAGAAACATACTTCTAACAAATAAAAAATTAGGACGAATTTTGGTCATTGTAAATTAAGAACAAAATGACAACGATGTTACAATGGAAAACACAATCATCATAAACTCGATATAAATTTACATGAAAATCCTTCTCGTAAACCCATGTTTATAAGCATAACAAATAATTTGCGTCAAAATGTTTTGCAATTTAGGGGCTGACTGGTTTTCCCGCTACCACCCGCAAACGCAGCTTTTGCGGTTCATAGCGGTTGTTGGCGTTTCGAAACAATCACAGAAAACGTTACAAATCGCTTCAAACCGTTCCGAACCTCTTAAAATCAAAAACTGGTTCCAGCTAGCGTTTGCGGTTGCGGGCGGTTGCGGGAGGGTAAATTTTTTTCTTTAAAAACAGAATAAATAAAAATAATAGTAAAAATATCCGATAAAAATTTTCAATTGAAATAATAGAAATTGTAAAATGTATTCATATTATATTTCAATTTATATTATAAAAATTCAAAACTAAAATATTTTCTATAAATTTTTAAAATTGAATAATATGATTTTATAAATATAAATTTTATATTGATCATATTATTATGCTTTTTAATATTTTTTATAATTACATAAAATGTAAATATTGTTAAATTATTATTTAACAGATATTGCGTTTGGTAGTTTACCAGTCACAAGAGTCCCGCAAACGCAACAATTTCTAACAGCTGTACTAGTCGTACAAATCTCTAGAAAACGTTTAAAACCGCAATCATCCGCATCCGCAAACTCCCGCAACCGCAACCGCAACCGCTGCGGTTACACCAGTCAGGCCCTTATTCACGACAAATGAACGAGTATAAATAATATGGTAAGTGGAACGTGCTTGTAGTATGCTATATTGTCGTAAATTAGTTGTTAACCCCTTGGTACCTTTCTACCTATCAAAGCCGAAAATTTCCAATATATATAATTATATCATTTCTATTAAAAAATAAACACCCAAACAAAAAAAAAGAAAATCCAGAAATGTAAGAGATGTAAAAAATATCAGTCGATGGTAACATACAAAATTGAATGTATATGCATAAAAAATATGACGAAAGGTTGACGAAAGAATTTTTCCACGATCTAAAGATATTCATGTATCAGATTGGTAGTACACCAATTATGCAGGAAATCGGTAAAATATAAGTGCAGAAATATAAATTTTACCATAGTGAAAATGTATAGAACCATTTAGTAAATAGAAAAATTTATACAAAAATACTTCACTTAATTTCAACATAGACATGATTTTTTTTATTAAAGACATGGAGAGGATTATGGTTGGAATGAACCTAATAGTAATAATAGTACATTTTAGAATGTTGATAATAGTGAAGAATTGATTCATTTGCATAACGAAAATAGTTACCATTAGGAGGAACATGATAATTGCGCTAGTCGTCATAAGACCCAATCTGAAAATATAAAAAATATTATAATTTTGTAATTTTTATAAATGACAACTATCATAATTATAATTTTGAAATAAAACAAAATATTTAATCAAATGTTAAAATACTCTCCACGGACAAAAAGTAATCTCATATGCTCTTTTTTCTCCATTTATTTTTATTTATTTTTAATACAAAAATTTGATAAAAAGACCAAAACCCCTTAAAATATCTATCTAATTACGTACTCTACCCTTCCTACTTTAAACCTAATATTTTTTTCTCTATCACAATTCTAAACTTAAGCCTCTCTCTTCTTCTTTATGTTCTTTTTTTTCTCTCAAATCTCTTCTTCTTCTTCGAAATCTCTGAAATCTCTTCTGTTTTTCCTATGAACCTTCATTGATTTTTTCTCCTCTTACGGAGTGTGTTCTCTTCCTCTTCTCCTTCTTAAATCTCTTATTTTTCTTTGAAATTTGTTATTCTTCTCAGATCTGTTCTTCTTCGAATTCTGTTTTTCCTCTCAGATTCTAGTTTTCATTTTCTTCTTTGAAATATGTTTTCTTTCTTGGAATCCTTTTCTTCTTCAAAATATGTTCTTATTCTCTCTCTTTTTCCATTATTCTCTACAATTTTTTCTTCTTCTTTTTTATTTGATTTTCTTCTTTTTGCTCTCCAATTCTATCATGTTACATGAATATAAAAAATACAAAAATACAACTTCAACTCAGAAACAATTTTACCAAGTTGTACAATCGTTCAAGTACAATTTTGTTAAACGTTTGAATTTGGTAAAACTAGGTACATAGTTTACCAAGTTATACCTAAATAATGGTACAACTTAGTAAAACTTTGTACCTAAGTTTACCATGTTGTACCATTGTCAATGTACAATTTGGTAAAACTTTGTACCTGGTTTTACAACTTTGTAAAACTGTAAAACTTGATAAACTATAAAACAATGTAAAACTGTATAATCTGGTAAATCTATAAATCATGGTAAAACCTTACATCAATTATTGAGATTTGGAAATTTGAAATTTGAAAAAAAAACAAATTTGAAATTTGATTTGGTGGGAAAACAGAAAGGGTAAAATCAAAATTCCATTATTTCATTAATAGTACGAGAGTATATGGATTCATTAAGAGTATGACATATTACTTTTTGTTTAAAGAGTATATGACATTTTAGTCCCAAAATATTAGTTATAAAATGTCACTAATAGCATATTAAATTTCATTTTTAAAATATATAAATTATTTCTTTAAAAATTAAATTAGTATCACCCAGTGTTTTAATAGGCGCTATGCACTCATTGTGCGATGACCCATCGTATAGTGTATAGCTGTATACGCGGATGCATAGATGGGGCCTAAACGGACATAATATATATATATATATAACTTATGATGATTAATTAATATAAATATAAATATTAATACTAAAAGAATAAAAGGTTTTCAATGCTAAATTTCTAAAGATCCTGCTTGGTTCATATTTGAATTTGCACAGTATCCAGCCATACCAAAATCCTTGAATGATATCCTTTTGCAGTTTTGGGAAAAACAAATTTGTTGTAAGAAATAACCAATCACACTATAAAAGAGGTTCCACTCAGTATCTAAGACTGCTTATGAGACTACATACCAACAAATAGACGAATAAGTATTATAATGTTTAAAAACAAGACAAACATGTTTTATGTTAATTAGGCAATGAAGCAAACGTGAATTGTTAATTAGGGTTAAAATTTTAAAAACTTTAGTTGTACATAGTTTTATGTTTTTCAGTCTTTGACTCAACTTCAATTAATTATGTAATTACTTTAGTTTTGAGCGAAAAAAATGTAAAACGTGTAGACAGGACCGTATGTGCGTACTATTCCGTCATATATACGTCCGTTTCTTAACATAACGTATTACTAGATTTTGATCCGCGCTTTGGAAGCGCGGAATATTTTACGATAAAAAATTTCACTAATAACTTAACAAATATTTTAGTAATTTTTAAAGAGTGTGTATTTAAAATATTTTTGCATTTAAATCAGTGTTTTTAATTCAACCCGATTGTGATTATACCCGTTAATCCGAAGATATGACAATTCAATTTTGGTTTTTAAAATATTCATATTAAAAAAATCACTAAACTTCGAGACTAACCGATTGAACTGATGGATGACCGATATGTAATCTAATTGGATTTAAATTGTAATAGTTTCATAATTTGTAATCTTATAATCCAAATTTTAAAGTTCATTATTTTGCAATTTATGAAATTATGACATTTCTACAAAATTTTAAAGAGAAAATGATAGATATAAAATAACTAAGATTAATTATTGTATTGTCTGGAAAAATTGATAGTAGTAGAAAAAATATATTGTTTGGAAACATTGATTGTATAATAAAGAAATAAGTATATTGTTTGGAAACATGGATAGTAGTATAAAGAAAGTAACATTAGTGATTTAATGTAAGTTTAACTATAAAGTATAAAAGTGTATTTAATTTAAAAACTTACAAAATAAATGTTAGATCCAACAGAATTTTTCTCTCAAATCTCTTCTTCTTCTTCGAAATCTCTGAAATCTCTTCTGTTTTTCCTATGAACCTTCATTGATTTTTTCTCCTCTTACGGAGTGTGTTCTCTTCCTCTTCTCCTTCTTAAATCTCTTATTTTTCTTTGAAATTTGTTATTCTTCTCAGATCTGTTCTTCTTCGAATTCTGTTTTTCCTCTCAGATTCTAGTTTTCATTTTCTTCTTTGAAATATGTTTTCTTTCTTGGAATCCTTTTCTTCTTCAAAATATGTTCTTATTCTCTCTCTTTTTCCATTATTCTCTACAATTTTTTCTTCTTCTTTTTATTTGATTTTCTTCTTTTTGCTCTCCAATTCTATCATGTTACATGAATATAAAAAATACAAAAATACAACTTCAACTCAGAAACAATTTTACCAAGTTGTACAATCGTTCAAGTACAATTTTGTTAAACGTTTGAATTTGGTAAAACTAGGTACAGAGTTTACCAAGTTATACCTAAATAATGGTACAACTTAGTAAAACTTTGTACCTAAGTTTACCATGTTGTACCATTGTCAATGTACAATTTGGTAAAACTTTGTACCTGGTTTTACAACTTTGTAAAACTGTAAAACTTGATAAACTATAAAACAATGTAAAACTGTATAATCTGGTAAATCTATAAATCATGGTAAAACCTTACATCAATTATTGAGATTTGGAAATTTGAAATTTGAAAAAAAAACAAATTTGAAATTTGATTTGGTGGGAAAACAGAAAGGGTAAAATCAAAATTCCATTATTTCATTAATAGTACGAGAGTATATGGATTCATTAAGAGTATGACATATTACTTTTTGTTTAAAGAGTATATGACATTTTAGTCCCAAAATATTAGTTATAAAATGTCACTAATAGCATATTAAATTTCATTTTTAAAATATATAAATTATTTCTTTAAAAATTAAATTAGTATCACCCAGTGTTTTAATAGGCGCTATGCACTCATTGTGCGATGACCCATCGTATAGTGTATAGCTGTATACGCGGATGCATAGATGGGCCTAAACGGACATAATATATATATATATATAACTTATGATGATTAATTAATATAAATATAAATATTAATACTAAAAGAATAAAAGGTTTTCAATGCTAAATTTCTAAAGATCCTGCTTGGTTCATATTTGAATTTGCACAGTATCCAGCCATACCAAAATCCTTGAATGATATCCTTTTGCAGTTTTGGGAAAAAACAAATTTGTTGTAAGAAATAACCAATCACACTATAAAAGAGGTTCCACTCAGTATCTAAGACTGCTTATGAGACTACATACCAACAAATAGACGAATAAGTATTATAATGTTTAAAAACAAGACAAACATGTTTTATGTTAATTAGGCAATGAAGCAAACGTGAATTGTTAATTAGGGTTAAAATTTTAAAAACTTTAGTTGTACATAGTTTTATGTTTTTCAGTCTTTGACTCAACTTCAATTAATTATGTAATTACTTTAGTTTTGAGCGAAAAAAATGTAAAACGTGTAGACAGGACCGTATGTGCGTACTATTCCGTCATATATACGTCCGTTTCTTAACATAACGTATTACTAGATTTTGATCCGCGCTTTGGAAGCGCGGAATATTTTACGATAAAAAATTTCACTAATAACTTAACAAATATTTTAGTAATTTTTAAAGAGTGTGTATTTAAAATATTTTTGCATTTAAATCAGTGTTTTTAATTCAACCCGATTGTGATTATACCCGTTAATCCGAAGATATGACAATTCAATTTTGGTTTTTAAAATATTCATATTAAAAAAATCACTAAACTTCGAGACTAACCGATTGAACTGATGGATGACCGATATGTAATCTAATTGGATTTAAATTGTAATAGTTTCATAATTTGTAATCTTATAATCCAAATTTTAAAGTTCATTATTTTGCAATTTATGAAATTATGACATTTCTACAAAATTTTAAAGAGAAAATGATAGATATAAAATAACTAAGATTAATTATTGTATTGTCTGGAAAAATTGATAGTAGTAGAAAAAATATATTGTTTGGAAACATTGATTGTATAATAAAGAAATAAGTATATTGTTTGGAAACATGGATAGTAGTATAAAGAAAGTAACATTAGTGATTTAATGTAAGTTTAACTATAAAGTATAAAAGTGTATTTAATTTAAAAACTTACAAAATAAATGTTAGATCCAACAGAATGTTTCTGTTTTAATAAGATAGATAAGCCGATATGATCAATTCACTACGTCAGTTAGCCGCACAACGTATAGTGACCGTATAGTCGGCCGCGTATAGTGATACTATCACCAATCAGCCTTTTTTATCGTATTTTGTTGGCTTATAAGACTTTTCATTCCCTAAAATCCATTAACACGTGTAAGGAAGATTCCTTGGCGATAATAAATTACATGAAGGATGTTCTTGACCAAGTGAAGTGAAATTTGTGCTAGTGTGCATAAAGATCCATATCAAAATTACGTGTATAAATATATTTTTGGGGTAAGTTTTTATTTTTTTTATTTATATTTATAATAAGGTCCAAAATCTCCCTTTTAAGAGAAACTTCTTTATTCTATACTTCTTTTGGAAGAAAAATAGAGACATAGACACCCAACTGGTGTCGTTTGCTCCGTTAGGTGTGTGATTCAGGTTCAGCCATCTTTACCCAATCTTCTTCAATGATGAATACATGTTTTGGATTTTAATGTGCATCAATTATTATCTTTCTCATAAATTATTCAAAGTTAATTTGATATGCGATGCATGCAAACATAATGATTCGTTTTGTTTATGTGTATTTAACTATTTTATCTAATTTATGTAATAAATTAATTTAAATTTTAACAATAAATTAATTTAACTTTTAATATTAAATATATTTATTTTTGTCTAACTAGATAAAATATTTAGTTTCCAATGAAAATCAAACTTCAAATCGACGAGTTTACTCCTATTATTAAAGCTTTATAGCTTAACAGTGTCTTTTTGTTTACGTTCATAGTTCGTAAGAATATTAAATATTTTATAAAAGTATTAAACGTTATGTTTTTAATAGTGTAAAAGTGATATAAAAGTGATATATACAGGGAGATGGTGTTTTATAGATGAATCGTGGAAGGACAAAGACGTTTTCTCGGGACAAGGCTGGTATAGCACCTTGGAAAGTTTTGAGGGACTAATGGGGGCGCGCAATGTTCGAACCAGTATATCACCTCTACACTCGGAGGTGGAGGCTTTAATTTGGGCAATGGAGTGTATGAAAAACTTACGACAGTTTCAGGTTACGTTTGCAACGGATTGTTCTCAGTTAGTGAAGATGGTTTCAGAACCAGAGGAGTGGCCAGCGTTCGCAAGTTATCTGGAGGATATAAAGAGTCTACAAAACAGTTTCCATAGCTCACAGCTCATTCATGTACCACGAACGGAGAATTCAAGGGCGGATAGTTTAGCACGCAGTGCGAGACAACAATCGTCTTTCGTCGTTCACATGGATGCAGAGCTACCGGTTTGGTGTGCAGAGTCTATATGAGTTTGTGTATTTGATGACAAAAAAAAAAGTGATATATAGTTTCACTTCTGTAATCGTAAATTCTTAAAATCTGAGATATGAATACTTAAGCTGGAGAAAATAAATGACAGCCCCTGCTAAAAAGCAAGTAAATCTTCTGCTTTAGGCCACAAAATATATATGAAAATTTAAGGCCACATGTCACTGAATATTAGTTAGATGAAATGATTAACTAATTTGATTTGAGTTAGCATGTAGTTCGATCGTCCTTTTCTCCAACATAGTTTTTATTTTAACAGTTAGATGACTTTATAACTTTTTGTTTTGGTTGAGTATTACTATTTACTAAGAATTTTGCTCGCACGTACGTGCTTAATCATCTTACAAAAATTTAATAGTTTTTATTTTATTAATTCAAAAGTCAGCATAATAATTTATTATTTATATTTTCAAAAACAAATCAAACATAAAATTATATATATATATATATATATATATATATACATATGACAAAAACATTTCAATTAAATATATATGTTTATAGTTGTATTAATATTTTAAACGAAAACATTCGCATATTAGAAATATTTTAGAAGATTTATTATTATTTTTTAGAAGATATATGTATTGTAAAATGTAAACGAAAACGAAAACGAAAAACATTTCAATTAAATATATATGTTTTAGTTGGTTAATATTTACTTATAAATTTTATATGTTATTCTATCCTTTAAAATTGAAAAGTAAAATTTAAGATAACAACACAATATATAAGAATTATCTTATTACAAAATTCTAATAATTCTAATAAAAATCTTTTTTAATTATATAATTAACTATATATAAAATTCATTAAAGGTAATATTGATTTTAACCACTTAATTATTATAAATTGTATTATGTCCTATTTTTAAAATTTACAATTGAAAACTATTTTAAGATAACAACACAATAGATTAGAATTTTACCATTCTAAATTTTAACGTGAGAGCTCGATTTGCGAAAAATCACTTCGCAAAAAAATATTTCATTAAAATATATATGTTTATAATTGTTTTAACATTGTAAAATAAAATATTCACATATTAAGAAATATTTTAGAAAATATATTATAAAAATGGTTTTAGTTGGTTAATATTTATTTATAAATAGTTTTTATGTTATTTTCTATCGTTTATAAGTGAAAAATAAAATTTAAGATAACAACAAAATATATATAAATTATCTTATTTAAAATTCTAACAATATTAACAAAAATTGTTTTATTTTATATAATTAATTATATACAAAATTCATTAAAGGTAATATTAATTTTAACAACTTAATTATTATAAATTGTTTTATATCTTATTTTTAACTTTTATAATTGAAAAATATTTTAAGATAACAACACAATACATAAGAATTATCTTACTTTATAAAAAATAATATTATTAATAAAAATTCCTTTTTGATTATATAATTAATTACATATAAAATTCATTAAATGGATCATCGACTTTGACCACTCTAACTTTTAACGTGAGAACTCTGTTGCGAAAAATCACTATTTTAACTTTTATAATTTAAAATATTATTTTCAGGTAACAATGTATTATATATATAATAATTATCTTTTTATTTTTGAAAATCTTAATTTATAATCTAATAACATATAAATCTAATATAGTTAACTTAAAATTCGTTTTAAATCATTAAAAAAAATTATATAAGAAACTCATTAAGGGTAGAATTAATATTAATCATTCTAACTTTTAACGTGAGAGTTCCGTTGTCGCAAATAATAATATAGATTGTTGAAATTTATACAAGAGGCCACACGATTTTTTTTTTTAATAAAGAGGCCACACGATTTTTTTGTGTGCTTTAGGCCACCCAAATTATGGGAAGGCACTAATAAATGATGATTTCATTTTATTTGAATTGGCTAATATGAGGTAAGTATATAGTACGAACTATGAACGAGTTTTTACCAGAAAAAAAAAACTATGAACAATTTTCACGTAGTGTCCTTTACAATTGTTACCGAGGTTAGTATGTATGGACTATGCCTATTTTTTTTTTTATCAAAACTAGTTTAAAACTCTTTTATACCTTAGAAGTAGAAGTTTTATAATAGTATATATTTATGTAATCCATCGTTTTCGATTGCCCCCAGGTCACACGTGGTTTTCGTGAAAATTTCCCAATAATAAATGAATTTTTTCTTTCTTTTAGAATAATTAAAATTTTCTAGGTATTATTTACAATGTGATTTTAACACATATTTTTTTCTACAATCATTTTCACTAAATAAATATAATATGAAATACTAGAAAGATGGCATGGCGTATAGTTAAATGTGACGTGGATGATTTTATTAATGCTGATTTATATTTTTGATAACTTTTAGAATATGGTATTAAATTATAAATAATTATTAAAATAAATTTATTCAAATATGACATTAAATAATATAATAGTATAAACATAATATTTTTTACAATTTTAGGAGTATTATTTATTTCTATTTTTATAATTATACAATTTTACTACCAAAAATATTTTCAAAATTTTCTATGACTTTTTTATAAAATCATAGGCTTTTAATTGTAGTATCATTAGTTTCTTTTACATATCAAAATTATAACTTTAATTGTAGTTTTACTTTTTGATAATTATACAAAATTATATCAAATTTTTATTACTTTTATACAAGTTGATTTAATATATTTATCCAAAAAAAATAGATAAAATCTATCTAAGATTATAAATTTTAAAATATGTACATAACTATTTTCAATTTAATTTAAAATAAAAAAACTGTTTAGTTTGTCTTAATTTTATGTTCAACTCAATCAAAATTAATTTTAAAATATTACAAAAAATAATAAAATCTAAAATAATAACAAAGCTTTATTTTTAAATTTAATTAAATTTTAAAAAATCATTGCTGCACATGAGGGATGTATTCAGCTAGGAATTTGAGATGATTGTACTAATATGACAAATCTACTATTATTCGAACATGGATTTTAAAAAACTTTAAAATATAGTGTTATTGAACTTGTCATTTCATAAATCACTCTCAAATCCATTGTTATTGAACAAAATTTAAATTGAAGATTTTAGAATGTTTTAACTTTTTTAAAGTCTTCAAGAGGAGTTTTGTAGTATAAAAATTAAAATTCAAAACTCATAGTTTTAGATGAGATTCTAGAGTTGTTTAACAAAAATCACACTAAATTCTCAAATTCTTCTCCAATCATCTAGAAACTCACTAAAAATAAAATCACCCCAAATTTCAAATTCAATACACCCCTCAGTTTGTCATTATAACTAAAAAAAAGTAGACTTTCTTTTTATTTTGAAATAAAAAAGAAGTATAAAATGTAAATACTAAATGCTTTCATTGAGAGGTTAGGTATTGGTATGACTTGCAAAAAATGAAAACTACTGTTCTAGCTCAAACTCACTTTTTTTTTGTAAAAAAGAAAATTTTCGATAACGAAGTGCTATAATTCTCTTTAAGATAACATTCACCAAGTAATTTCACACTTTATTTATATATAAAAAAAATTATGATTTACATGTTTTCTGTTGTAGTTTGTTGTTAACTTATGTTTAAGTGTCAGTTTTAAGGTTAGGTATTTTATCCGTAAGTTTTAATTTGATTCATTATTCGCTTCGATTCGTTCAGAAAAATTCGATATCCGTAAGTCTTCAAAGCAAAACAAATATTATGAATCAATATCCGTTAAAAACTAAGCAAATAAAAAATACTAAAAAATTAGATTCGGATATCACCTCCATTCTGACTTTTATACAAATATATATGTGTGTGTATATATATCTACAATTAAATATAAATTTTTAAATGTATAATTTTGTATATAATTATATTTTAACATATAAGTTTATTAATTCATTTAAAAAATTACTAATAAAATTATTAAATTAAGAAAGAAATATAAAATCTTTATAAGATTACAAATTTTCAAAAAACTATGTTTTATAAAATAATTTAAATAATTTAAAAATTTACAAAACATATAATTTCACTGATATTTACTTTTTATTTTATATTGTGTAAAATATTTTTTTAAACAATCTCATATTATTTTTTCTAAATTTTGTTTGTATTAACCAAAATGGATGATATATCCGTAAATATCTATAAATATTTATAAATATCTGATATTTTGATATCCAGAAAACCAAATATCCGTATATTTTTTGAAGTAGAGCAAATAAAAAATGTAGACATCTATTAAGCAAATAAGTAAACCACAAAGTGAGTTGTTACTTATGTTTAAATGTGAATTGTAGATAATATATGAGTTGTTTGATATATAATAATAAATGAAACAAAATTAGGGGTGGACATTTTACCCGTATCCGTATCCGACTGAAAAACTCGAACCAAAATCTGAATCGAAATAGCAAAATACCCGAACGGATATTGATTTAGGAGAGATTGAATATTTGAACCCGAACGGGTAATATCCGTACCTGGATAGATATCCAAAGATAACCGAACATAAGTGTACTTATCCTTATATTTCTAGTTTACATCTCTCATTTATTTAAAATATTTATATTGATGTTACACATACTTGAAGATCATATAATATACATATAATTACAGAAAAAATGATTTGATACTCACTTAAAATGCATGTCAAGTTTTTTTTGTTTATGTATTAAGGAAAATTATATCCAAATTCTAAAAATAATAGCCACATTAATGTCTAATTATTTTTGAAATGTTACCTTCATATTTATTAATCATTCAATTTCTTAGAAAATTAAAAAATATCAGTTAATCGAAAGCTAAGTTTTTAAATATAAGAAACTTAAAAAATAAAAAAAAAATTCTTTCAAATCTAAATATCCAAACCCGAGTTGAAATAACCGAATCCGAACTAAAAATACATAAATCTAACTCGAAGTACAAAATACCCGAACAATATCTATACCTCTATACCAAAATATCCGAAAATTTGAAATATCCGAACCGAATCCGAACATCGACCACCCTAGCGTGTACATACGTCTTTTCAAATCAGAGGTGATATTGAATAAAAATAAAACTATAACTCGACTAAAAAGCTAATATATTATTTAGGTGGGAAGACGAGACATTTGGACATGTTATTGGTGATGCTGTCGGAAAAAACACATCATAGGTTCACACATACATCTATGTAATACATTTAAATAGTTAGAGAGTTCTAGTTATCTTAGTTTTCATATTTAGTCGTCAAAAAAACTAACATGGCCACGAATTATTCGTATTACCTAGAATCTCGGACACTGGAATGACATTTAACGTGTAAATAAGATTTTGTGGTCCTCCTTTGGCATTATAGTGGCAAGCTGCAATATCCGCCGATTGATTGTGTTTCAACACCTTACTAGATTCTGACAATTTTTTCTAAATGACCGATATGTTTTTTGTTTTAATTATTTATGAAAAAATAACTTTTATATTTAAGTTTTTATAGAATCGTATTTGTATTTAATATTAATTTAATTTGATTAAATAATCCATTAAATAAATAAAATACATAACTGAACATAACATTTATCAATAAATCATGTTGATGTTTTAATAGAATAGATTTTTACTATTCAATACATCATCTTTTTCACCTCATAATTCAATAAAATATTCAATAAATACATTTTCTTACAATGTCCAAATTAAATAAAACAAATTTATAAATATAAGTACACAAAACATATATTCTAGTACAACAATTTAATTTTTAAAAGTAATTTTAAATAAAAAATAAATGGTCACAAGTAATATTGGTGAAAATAATTATGCAAAAGAATTCAACAACAAATAAAAATATAACATGTGGCAAATGTCTCCACCATAATCATTTTTACTTTCAATATGTTGAATACTTTCAACACCGATTAATTCACCTATTTCCAAAACTCATTTAATACTTCTATTGTGATAATTCAATTGTTAAATTGTGGATTCAACACCCTTATTGCTCATATTCTAAGCCAAAATATACAAATAAAGTATTTTTGACTAATAAAATATGCAAGTAAGTTAATTAAAAAGAATAAAAATGTAAGTAAGAATCTCTAATAACTTTAACCGGGCTTTGTGGTCTGGTGGTATAAAGCTCACAACTGTGAGTTCCGTCACATGGATTTGATTTCTGGTCATTAGTGGATTAACATAGGATAATCACTAGTTTCTCTGGAGTATTCAGTGGGCTTTCCGACGGATAAAACTCAGATTTCTGGTGGACGGTCTTTAGGTGCTAATCGGAAGTCCTTTAGAACATCGAGATACTAAGATCTTTAAAAAATCTTTTAAAAGAAAAAAAGAATCTATAAGAAACAAAAAATGTGCATGTATACTAATTCTTCTTCTTCTTCTTGCAGAAGAAAAAAGTTCAATATTCTATTCCAATTTCTATTGTTATTTGATAGGGGTAAGTATTCGGATATCCGTTCGGGTTTACATTGATTATTTTAGATTTTAGGTATTTCAGTATAAGAATGTAGAACCTAGTTGGACGATTATGTACTTTGGGTTGGATTAAGATATTTTTATTTCGAATTTAGTTATTTCAGGTCAGATAGTTAGATTTTGATTCAAAAAATTAAACTTTTTCACCCCGAGGCCTATTATTCAAACATTACGATTGACAAAGACAAAGGAGTTTCGTCGTCTACCTCATTTATTATCATCATCCAAATTTTCACCCAAAAAGGTAAACATCACGATTATTAACTATTGAATATATGTAATAGTATATATATTACGTTCGTATTGTTGAACTACGATGTGTATATAATAAAATGCCGCGATGCATGTATTTGGACGTGTCTTAATTATTGTATAGTTTATGTATTAGAGAAAATAAGTTTCTGGTGATGTTTGAAAGCATTAAATGTAGAAAGCTGCTCCTTCCATGGGACAGCAGCACGTATTTATGCAAAAAAGATTATTGATGAAATAAAAGATTGGTGTCAGTGACAAAGACAAAGAGTGTCGTCGTCTCCTCTCATTTATTATCATCATCCAATTGAGTGGCTCTAAAATAAATTGCTTCACTGTCGCCGTCTCTGGCTCCTTAACTAATCGAGTCTCTTCTTTTCAGAAAAAAAACTAATTTGTTTTGTATTTTTTTTTTCAAAGGGCATTTGTTTTTGTATTTTAGGTAGATATTTTTTTCTTTACTTTCTCTTCACGACAAATTTTTTTAGTAGAAGAGAAATCCACAAATAAGTACTGCAGACGAACACTACGAGATCACCCCACCTTCAGTATCTAGGGTTCGACCGTCGATGACCGACCACAGAACCTAAACTTGGAATTAGTTTTACGATGACGTGATGAAAATAGTGTGGCTTTTCCGGATAAAGTTAGATAGATATTGACTTTCTAAACGCGTTATCTGGCTTCAACCTTTAAGATATAGGTACATGTTTATTAACTCTTTGAGGAAAAACGTAGATAAGTTGTTTTGTAATAGATGCTATTGAGAGGATGTAATTTAAAGGTTGAATGTACATACGAGTCATGTACTATTTTACATGTCAAAGTCTACGTGCAATGTACGTGTTGACCAAAAAGGAAAGTTCTAAAACCGTGTATAAAGTATTTGAAATCTGCTTGGTGTACATATATTATGCTTGTATCATTGTATGTTTTCAATCGAGTTTTGATGTTCAAATTTCACATTATTTTTAGAATTTGGTTATATAATTTGTAAATACATAAGTTGATTTCTGAATTACTGAAATTTACCTCTAGATGAACTACGTTTTACCAACAAACAAAATATCTCAATAGATATATACAGCTCAGTAAGGGAAGATATACTGTATCAATAAATAAAGCTGGGCAGATAGACCAAACCCCAATAATCCGAACCAAATTCGGTTTGATAAAAGCAGTATAGATCAGATCTGGATTTTGCTAAGAAACTGTCTGGATCCTTAGATTTGGTAATTGGTATTATGGTTGTTCACTTGTTCGGGTTAGTACGGCATATACCCATATTAAGGCGAAATGATCAAAAATGTTTCATTTAATAGTTAAAAGATTTTTATACTCTAAATATATAAATGCAAATAAATAAATAAATAAATAAATAAATGGAAGATACATGCTCCACTAAAAATCAAACAACATATATGAACATTGATATCAGCCAACTAGCAGTGAAAAGTAATTTGGTTCATCGTCATATGCAATGCGACAACCACTATACCTGATGTGGTGCAGAAGATGAAATTATAAACCATGCCATATTTGAATGTCCTACAGCTCAGCACACACAGCAACCCCAACTCCGCCTTTGGTATTCTCGAGTATAAGTTACTACACAAACATAGACTATCTCTTTTGGAGAAAAAACAATATTAATGATCCTGATCTAGATAAAGATTTATACCATTGGATCATATGGTACATTTAGAAGGTAATGAATGACAAATTATTTAGAGGAATAAACAGAGACCCTTTGGAATCTGTGATATGCTGAATCAGAATGCCATTCTTGGTTTGACGTTAATTGTAAGGAGGAAATATCAGAGGTTATACAAATTTGTAAATTAGTCTAAACATGTTAAATTAAGCAATGTTGTTATTACAAATTTGTAAATATGTCTAATTTCTTTTTTATATATCAAATTTTGATAATTTACCACAATAATTTTATAATTAAACTTAAAAACTTAAATATGTCATATAAGTGTATGTATATATAAAACAAATCAATAATTTGTTAACGCCTATAATTCTCATGGCCGAATAATCAGCCTAATCGCTAGTCCTCTATAAAACGCATAGTTATTGCCTATAAAACGCATAGTTATTGCCTAGCGATTTTTAGAACATTGATATCAATCAACAAAAAATGCATTAAAATTATAAAACAACATTAACATTTTTTTTAGTTTACAACACTTATTAGTTTGAAAAGGAATGAGTAGTTATTCTAATTAGTAGCCAGTAGCTACAAATATTAAGAGGAGAAACGAGGAGGGAAAGTATTTAAGCTTCAAAGATGTAAGATCATGTGATCATAAGATGGAGGATCACAAGATGTAGCTGTTGTTGCAACTCATAAAAGCAAAAGCAAAAGGAAAATACGGTATGTTAGATAACTAATAATAAAGAATATAGGTCGATACATTTAGACGGGAGAATCATATAGAAAAGTGAGCAGTCTATTAAAGCATAAACTTGTTTATTGTTATTGAGAAAATATAGTTTAGAGTATCTCTAAAAGACTCTCTGTAACTTCAAATATGAAGTTTTTTGCTCTAAAAAAAAATTTCAAAACTTCAAATTTGAAGGAAATTTTAAGTAGTGAAACTTCAAATACAGAATGTCACTACTCAAAACTTTAAATTTGAAATTTCTTATTTTTCATTGCATTTTGATTATTACATTTACATATTATATTTATGATTCTTAAATATTTTATCTTTTAATATTTTTGATCCTTCAAAATTTTATAACTCACAATTCAAATTTTCTTTATAATTTTAATTTTATAAATAAATTAAATAAAAACTTTAAATTTTTTTTTTCAAAACTATATTTGTATGAAAAACAATACTAGAAAATAAACTTAACAAATGCACTAATTGATCATATATGGAAATTTTACGAAAATAATTTTATAAAATAATGTAGTATTTTACTTGTAATTTAATAATGTATTTATATGTAAAATTATATACTTTACTGTATCATTTTGTTAATTAATATTTCATTGCATTTTGATTATTACATTTACATATTATATTTATGATTATTAAATATTTTATCTTTTAATCTTTTTGATCCTTCAAAATTTTATAACTCACAATTCAAATTTTCTTTTATAATTTTAATTTTTATAAATAAAATTAAATAAAAACTTTAAAATATTTTTTTTCAAAACTATATTTGTATGACAACAATACTAGAAAATAAACTTAACAAATGCACTAATTGATCATATATAGAAATTTTACGAAAATAATTTTATAGAATAATGTAGTATTTTACTTGTAATTTAATAATGTATTTATATGTAAAATTATATACTTTACTATATCATTTTGTTAATTAATATTTATATCATGTTTTTATATATGTGCTATTTATTTATAAAGTTTAAAAATTAAAATTAAGTATCATTAATTTAAGGACTATAATATAAAATAATTCATTTGAAGTTATGTTTGGAGTTTTGTTTTTGGGGAACACTATTTTAAAACTTTAAATATAAAGTTTTGCAAACTTCAAAATATAGTGTATTTTTGGAGATGCTCTTAGAAAGAAAACGAGTAAGGTTCTTCTACCGGAGCTTTTGTTGTTTTTGTAAAATTCTTACTAGTTGATTCTTTGAGGAGGATCCTGACCACACATAAAGCCTGAAATGGTTAAAATTCGTGTATGTGCTTTGCTATTTATACTTTTAGTAGTCGAGCATTTTCTCTATTTATAATGAGTTAAAAAGCCATCATCTTTTTCTCAAAGTTTTTTTTAAATCTCTGGTGTGTAGTGAAAGCGACAACGGTCATAAAAACGTCTTTCGACTGCAGGTTTTATCACATTTTCGTTTCATACTTACCACTACTGTAGACAAATTTGTTTTTTTTTTTTGAGAATAACTGTAGACAAATTTGTTGTTCCATTCTATTTGCACTACATCGTCTGTTTCACTGCCGCTTTAATTTGGATCTATTAGAGTTCTATCTTCGCATCTAAATAGTGAAATCGTCAACTTGGCTTTGACTGGATTTTAATAGTAATAATTCGGTTACTCGAATCAGGCAATCACGTGTCTGGTGACCTACAACTTTATGAAATCATTCAAATCTTCGTTGTTAGTTTCAACTATTCTATAGATAAGTTCGAGAGGAATAATGACACAAGCGATGACGCAGGTGGCAAAAGGTAGTTTTGTCATGTAGTGCTTTAAAATAAGTTTCTTTAAATATATGACGTAGGGAGGAGGTTGATTAGTTATTCGGTATGGTCGTAGCATATTCGGTCCCGACATGTTTTCAATTTTAAACTATACGGGAGTATTTTAATTTTAACTTTTTTTAAAAAAATTAATATATTTGAGAATTTTTTAATATTATTGTAATTTGATAAAATAATATATTAAATAAATGGAATATATAATTTGACATAACATTTATTAATAAATCATATTCCTGTTTTAATAAAATATATATGTAAAATAATTATAGTGTCTCGTCTCTGTTAATATTACTACTGGGTGTTTTCTTTACAGAAATAAAAGTTTTAAAATTTAAATTATAGTTAAAAATTATATATATTATTTGCTTAAAATGTTTAATTTGAAATTTTAAATTTTAAATTTTCATTGAATTGTATGTAAAATTAAGATAAAATAAATATTTTATTTAAAATTTTAATTAATAATAAATGTATAAATTTAAAATTATAATCTTGAAAAGGCTTTTTATTTATTCATTTTAGTTAAAATATGTCAAATCAAATTCTGTAAAATTAAGAATTTTTTTGTCAAGTATATAGTTATCAAAACGTACAACTAAATAGTATTTCTAAAATTTTATAGATATAAAAAGAAACTAAGGGTATTGAAATTAGAAAATTACATACTTTAAAAACTGCATACAACTTCGAAGAATTATTTTATAATATATAATAAAATTATAATTAAATAATATTTTGAAAACTGTAAAATGTTATTATTTTTTTGATGAAATGTTAAATTTATTAATCATCACTGAAAAGATTGTTCTATGTACAAAAGAAAAGATTTATTCTATGTATGAGTCCTAAACCATAGTTGCATAAGACCTCTCAAGCGAGGCTTCTTTGCGTAACCCGTAGCCATGATCCTATTTCTCACTGTTTTGTCGATGATCTTGGACAACTGACCATACTTGTAACGACCCGGTTTTCTTAACCGGGATTGGTTTGCATTTTTCTCTTTAATTAATTTGGACCAAACCAATTTCATTCTTTTTTGGTTTAACCAAAACGTGCATATGTATATATATAAAGCGTATGCATCTCCTTCTTTTCCCTACCCTAGCCGCACCATCTCTTTTAATGACGATCAAAGGAAGAAGCCACTATCATCACTCGTTTGTTGCTGCAGCCATCGTCTTTCACCACCAGAGGCACCACGCTCACCGGAGGTGAAGTCCCTACCATCACCTTCTTTATTCTATCCCATGATGTGGAGAAGAGTTGAATCCAAACCGGAGCCGTCGCGTTCATTTCCGTTCATCACCACCACATCGCCTTCAATCAAGTCATTACCGGAGATCAGCCTCATCATTGATGGTGTCACGTACCAGATCCGGGGAATGGAGAACATGAACATAACCGGAGCCACCACCTACCTAACGTTATCTCATGCGTGATGTTTAAGTGCCTTTCTTTTTATTACTTGAGCAACAAGTAATCATTTTCATAATTCCTAGATCTAATCAGCTTATTTTCTTTTGTATTTATTCGTCCTTCTCGGGATGCTGATGTGAGATATTCATGACTCCATTATGTCATCTTGCTCCATGTTGTGGTTATGGCTCGTATCTCGGGTTGTGTTCTTTGGTTAAGCTTGTACCAGTTTCTGTTCAACTCTAAACCAGTGGCTAAGGTGAGGGTCTATTCCTGAACTTCTCGTACACGGTTTAGGATTTCGGATAAGTATAATTTATTTCTAATGTGTTCCGTTTGCGTGAAATCGAGTATGTCTTTGCTTGTCTAGTTTTAGGTTCTTTGTTTAAAATGGAACTAGGGTGTTAGATGGTTCAACAATGCTTGTTCATTATAATTGATTATATATAGATATATATTATATTGAGGTGATTAGGATGTTAGCCGACCACAGAGACGTAATTCTGTGTGCCGGCCGGAGACCAGTAGATTTGATGATTTGGTGTGGAGATGCTGCGGCACAGCTTAGTCGACCTGTTGTGCCAAGGCTTCGAGGTCGATAAATCGTCTACGGGCGTGTGTTACCGAGCACTTTGTCGGCGGAGTTTTTGGCTCTTTATTGGGCAGCGGGAGTGCACCCCGCTAGGACCATTGTTTGTTTTATGGGTACTTTAGGTACCGTGTTTGACTCATGTTAGGGTTAAATTATATTTATTCGGAGTACTATGTCTGGGTCTATGGATTTCGGGATTAGCATCCCATACCTCACTGAGTGACTCCCCTGTTGCTCACCCCTCTTTTCTCCTTGCAGGTGAGCTTGACGAGTAGTCGGATATCTGGACGGACGGTGTCTTGGGATTGTCGTATTTTATTTCGATTTTCAACTCTACTTATTTGACATATTTTTTTATGATTAAATTTAAAGATGTATTTCTTTTGGATATAATTTATTAAATATTTTAATATTTTTTTGGTTTTGGAATAATTCGGTTTAATTTGGTATTTGTTTTGGTAAGTAGCACGCCGGTCTCGAGAGAGGAGGAGACGGCTGTTACAATTGGTATCAGAGCGGGGTTCCGTCCCGGCTCTGACCTGGGACGGCGATTTATGGGACTCGGATTTCAGTGATTTTTTCAATGTTTTGGGATTGGGAGTTTTGAAAAAAAAAATTTGACACCTTCCTCTCGAGTATCATCCGGTTATTGGTTAGCGTTTCTGATTTTGTTTTCTTTTGCAGAAGAAGATCAAGTTTATGTTCGCTTTCTTTGTTCTCGTCTTGTGTCCTTTCTTTTGTATCCGTTGAAGTTCTTTTCGGGTTCTGTTTTAGAATTCGGGACGAATTCCAATTAAGTGGAGAATAATTGTAACGACCCGGTTTTCTTAACCGGGATTGGTTTGCATTTTTCTCTTTAATTAATTTGGACCAAACCAATTTCATTCTTTTTTGGTTTAACCAAAACGTGCATATGTATATATATAAAGCGTATGCATCTCCTTCTTTTCCCTACCCTAGCCGCACCATCTCTTTTAATGACGATCAAAGGAAGAAGCCACTATCATCACTCGTTTGTTGCTGCAGCCATCGTCTTTCACCACCAGAGGCACCACGCTCACCGGAGGTGAAGTCCCTACCATCACCTTCTTTATTCTATCCCATGATGTGGAGAAGAGTTGAATCCAAACCGGAGCCGTCGCGTTCATTTCCGTTCATCACCACCACATCGCCTTCAATCAAGTCATTACCGGAGATCAGCCTCATCATTGATGGTGTCACGTACCAGATCCGGGGAATGGAGAACATGAACATAACCGGAGCCACCACCTACCTAACGTTATCTCATGCGTGATGTTTAAGTGCCTTTCTTTTTATTACTTGAGCAACAAGTAATCATTTTCATAATTCCTAGATCTAATCAGCTTATTTTCTTTTGTATTTATTCGTCCTTCTCGGGATGCTGATGTGAGATATTCATGACTCCATTATGTCATCTTGCTCCATGTTGTGGTTATGGCTCGTATCTCGGGTTGTGTTCTTTGGTTAAGCTTGTACCAGTTTCTGTTCAACTCTAAACCAGTGGCTAAGGTGAGGGTCTATTCCTGAATTTCTCGTACACGGTTTAGGATTTCGGATAAGTATAATTTATTTCTAATGTGTTCCGTTTGCGTGAAATCGAGTATGTCTTTGCTTGTCTAGTTTTAGGTTCTTTGTTTAAAATGGAACTAGGGTGTTAGATGGTTCAACAATGCTTGTTCATTATAATTGATTATATATAGATATATATTATATTGAGGTGATTAGGATGTTAGCCGACCACAGAGACGTAATTTTGTGTGCCGGCCGGAGACCAGTAGATTTGATGATTTGGTGTGGAGATGCTGCGGCACAGCTTAGTCGACCTGTTGTGCCAAGGCTTCGAGGTCGATAAATCGTCTACGGGCGTGTGTTACCGAGCACTTTGTCGGCGGAGTTTTTGGCTCTTTATTGGGCAGCGGGAGTGCACCCCGCTAGGACCATTGTTTGTTTTATGGGTACTTTAGGTACCGTGTTTGACTCATGTTAGGGTTAAATTATATTTATTCGGAGTACTATGTCTGGGTCTATGGATTTCGGGATTAGCATCCCATACCTCACTGAGTGACTCCCCTGTTGCTCACCCCTCTTTTCTCCTTGCAGGTGAGCTTGACGAGTAGTCGGATATCTGGACGGACGGTGTCTTGGGATTGTCGTATTTTATTTCGATTTTCAACTCTACTTATTTGACATATTTTTTTATGATTAAATTTAAAGATGTATTTCTTTTGGATATAATTTATTAAATATTTTAATATTTTTTTGGTTTTGGAATAATTCGGTTTAATTTGGTATTTGTTTTGGTAAGTAGCACGCCGGTCTCGAGAGAGGAGGAGACGGCTGTTACAATACTGCTTAGGCTTTTTAAGATGCTTTCTATCATTGCGCTCCCTCCAAATCATGTAGACAGTAGTTTGAAAAACCAGCCTCAGAAGAATGTAGTTGAGGTAACCAAACCTATGCGTCGTAAGGTACTGTAGAGTGGTTTCCCAGTCCGGATCAGGGGGTCTCCCTAACAAAGTGCCTACTGTTTCGATCCAAAGCATATAGGTATAAGGGCAGGCAAAAAACAAATGGTCTCTTGACTCATAGGGTTCCCCACAAAACAGACGACCTTGTGTTTGACCCCAAGCACGCATTCTATCACCAGTAGAAAGTCTATTCTTCACCGCCAACCAGGTTATAAATGCATATCTCGGCACACCAAATGAGAACCAGACCACTTTACTCCAGTCTTGGGGTGGGTTATGATTGCGAATTCGGTGCCATGTCTCTAAAGTGGAGAAGTGTTTGCAGAAATCAGTATCATTTTTGCGCCACAAAACATCATCTTGTAAAATGTTATTATATTTTTATTTTTACTATTATATTATTTAATAATTTATAAATTATTACCATATTTTAAAATACTTACCAAAAATATAAATAAACATTAAATACGTATTTTCATATCATAATTAACATGATGATCACTTCACGGTTGTTTTTAGCAAAAACAAATCACGGTTGTATCTTTATAGTATTATTTGAAATTCATTTTTATGATGGTTAATTACAAAGACACTTTTAATGAATTAAAATATTATATATAATTCCCATTACTAAAATATTAAAAAACTATGCCAATTTTTTTTACAAAAAGATATATAATAAAAATAAATATTTATATAATAAAAATTATATCTACAAAAATCGAAAGAAAACATATTTTAGGAAAATACATTTTATATACAATGCTTTTTCATAAAAAGGAAAGTTCACGAAAACCGTTTTGATCTTAAAATAATCATCTATTTGAAAAATAATATTAAATAACATAACATATATTCTAAATTAATAAAATAATTTTTATATCAATCTATTATCTGAGATTATAACAAAAATTAATTTAAGGATTACTATTTTTTATATATATTTATATAACATAATAGACCTATAATAATAATGTATTTTCTACATCTAAAGTAAATATTTACCAGAATTTACAAAAAAAAACAATATTATTTTGTAAATATTAATATCCGTTCATGAGTTCTCAATTTTTTTATTTTTTTATAAAATTTTGTACTAATCATCATTTAATTTTTATAAATGAAAAATATCAAATTATACAAAATAATTTATGGACGCACATATTGATATTTAAGATGAAGAACTGAACTATGGAATAAAAATAAAACTAATCAAATTTAGATTAACATCAAAAGTAATTGTGTTGAAAAAAATATGTGTAGCTCAATATAACCCACAAAATAAATAACTTAAACAATCTAAATTTTATGCCCAAAATAAAAATCTATCCTATTATTTGCGAAGTGATTTTTCGCAACTGAGCTCTCACGTTAAAAATTAGAATGGTTAATATCGTTTATACCCTTAATGAATAAAAAAATAAATTAAGCTCCAATTAAGCTCCTCATTTGTTTGAACTTGATCTTCAAGTAATCATACTTCTCCACATCATTGTGTGTGAATCCATCCATTGGAGTCACATCTTTCTCAAGGTTAGATTGGATGCTTTCCTTGCTTACGTATCACATCTTGTTAGAATTGGCTCAGTTCTTGTAGAACCTTCTCCTGGCCTATTCACTTAAGTTGCGATGATTTTTGCGGCTAAAGCTCACTGCGATGAGAGTTCTGGTCATGTCCGCCATCTTGCGTACGTGAGCTCTGTTAGGGATGTCGTCCTTCTTCTCAACACCCGGCGTGTTTATCTCTGGTTCGTCTTGAGCCTTTGAGATAATTAAACTTGACTCCATTGGTACATAAATTGTGTTACACGCTTCCATCTTTGTGTCACATACCCTTATATGTTTAACACCTATGTGAGTTGTGTTACACGCTTCCATCCTTGTGTCACATACCTCTGTATGTTTGATTGGTCCACACAAATCTCCATGCAGTAACTCTTTCATCTTTATCGACCAAACACCAGACAGTGGATGGATGCGGATCCAAAGTCTTTGATGCGAGGCGCAGCTGTAGTCACATCGGCCATCTGCTTTAGTGATCTCTCTTCATGTCGCCAAGATCTAAGATTCACTTTAAACTTAGATTGAGTCGCCAACATGAGACTCTTTGATGATGGTAACAGCCCATCCTGGCTCTGATACCAATTCAAATCTCTAGAAACAAAGAATTTATAAAAACAACTTTTCTTATTAGCTTATAAATTACTCAAAACTAAAGCTATCAATGTTTCTCTTAGATCATATTTCTAAATCTTATTGATCTCTTAAGGAACACCTCTCTATGAGACCTATATTTATATGAAAGACAATTCCCTTTAACATGTGAGGATATAAAACACAAATCTAACCTAAATAGAAAACTTATTTTCCTTTTTTTAGATTTTCTTTTTATGTTTATCTTTAACATAATACCTATAATATGTTTAGTTTCCAGAAGCTTGGAATTATCCAACAACCTAAACGCAATTTAAAATAAATATTAAGCATACATAATTTTAGTTAATATTTATTTGGTAGTAGTTTAGTACAGCTTTTTGTTTCTTCGTGTGAAAACTTATGAATCAGCCATGGAGGTGAAAAAAACTATAACAATTAAGTTCTTGTGTTTATTTATGTAGATATATATTAATAATTAATGATAAAATTATATTTTAAAAATAAGCACTATGTTTCTCCCGAACAATCTAATACACAAAACATTTTTTCAAAGTCGGTTTACTTCCATTAAACTGAAGAATAGAGAAGCAACCTTATATTGCAGTTATAATTTTTGATATACGAGTAATTATTTGTAAATTATATTATTGGTATATTGTATTTGATTAAGTTTAAGCCTTAAATGGAGACAAAAAATGGAGACATATTTAAAGTAAACTTACTATGAGAAACTTATTTTTATAAAAGGTATAGTTCTTATTATTTTATTTAGGAATAAATGGGTGTATTTTTTGTATTAGTTTGGTTAAGAATTGTGATACTCTTAATAAAATTTTAGATATATTTATTTGATATTCAATTATAAATTAATATCATAAAATTTAGCCAACAAATAAAAATATATTAAAAAATATAAAGGTAATTCCTATATATTATGTTGATATCTTAAAATATTATTGTTTCAATCATAAAAGTTAAAAACTAATATTCCATAGAATTACCTTATTTTTTATTAGTATTAATTATCTAAATCAATAGAAATCACTTTAGAATTCACATTGTAGACCAATATTGTTTATCAGTTCATCCATTTCAGTTATGTTTAAAACAATCCTAGATATATGTATTTTTATACATCACAAATCAGAAAAAGTTTCAACTTTAAAATATTACTAAAATTCTTAATAATCAAATTTTATATAACTACATTTACTATCGGTAAAAGTGAGCACATGTTTTACTATTCAGAAAATTTTCTTTTTGGCTCGAGAATTTTTATTATTATTTAAGATGAGATGTAGATAATTTCATGTTGTCTATATTTTTATGATGAATATTAGTAAAATCTAATTTCACATCTTACAACAAGTTGATTTGTTTTCCCAAAACAAAGACGAAACTGAAGATTTTGATAACAGATGAATATAATAAAAATAAATATAGTGTAAAAAAGATTTTCAAAATTTTACAGTATGTTTGCGTTTCTATCTGTTAATAATAGGAATCCTGATTAATTCCAAAAGGTTTGTATTTTTATAGGTTTCCCAAATCTTGTGAAAATTTGTGTTTTTCATTAAATATCTTTTTATAAAAGGATGTATCTGTTCCTTGATAAAAGATGCGACTATTGTGAAAAGTTGTGTTTCTTCTTTAGTAAAAGATGCAACTCTTTATATTTAAAGATGCGACTATTTATATAGAAAGACGTAACTGTTCAAAAAGATTTTTAAAATCTATAAATAGTCCATGTCCACACTTTTCTGAAAATAAAATTTTCACTGATCTAATTGATAATAAAATAGTGAAAATAAAAAGTTCTACGAAGTTACTTTGTTAATTTTGTAGCAAACCTAAATTTAAGATCTGCTGATGTCCATCTTTTTTTATAGGAAAAAAAAATTATAATCAAACTGTTGATTTTGTTTTAGTTTGATGATCCAAGGGATAAAAAGTTCTCTTCCTTTGAGTAGATGACGTCATCAAAAAACTGACATTGTCATCTTCCCCGAATCGTCTCCTCTTCTCAAACGACACAACCCTTTCTTTTTGAGACACAAGTCACAACCCTTAAATGGCGTCCCTTAACAATCTATATAACTATGTTTCATGTTTTCTACACATCATTCAGCTCTATAGTACATCGTTTCACCCAGAATCTCATAATCAATTTTTACCTTTGTAAACTAACAGACAAAACCCAAACTGATTTGTAACAGAGAAGACTTTATCGATGCAACTTTTTTTTCATGAAGGTAATTGTGCTTGCTGATCTGAGGCTTATGGTCCTTTGTTGGCGATGAGTTTCATAACAGTGAACTATATATCGTTATTGGGACTTTTATTTGTTTTCAGTATCCTCCAAATAAATAAAGAGAAGTTAATTTTGTAACCGCCTCTTTTGCAACTCTTAATTGGTGTCTTTTAAACACACACACACCTCTTAGATTTATATATTAACCTCTTTAATTTGTAGCTATTAATTTGTATCTTTTAAACACACACACCTCTCACTATAAACTTTAACCTCGCATCATATTCATTTCTTGAACAACAAAACCAAATATTTTCGCACCTTCCGTACAGAGATTTGTAATCAATTTCCATTTCACATTGTGACATCTTACTACTCTTATTTATGTATGGTACACATTACGCAATAACGCTTCATCTTTACAACACATGTATTTACTACTTATTTATGTATCTTAAGAATCACTAATTTTGTAAGTTCAGAAAATATTTTCTTTCAATGGTTTTCAACACCACTTTTTAACATTACAGAAATGGAATTTATTAACGATTATAGATATAGAAAATTATTATATTAGAAAATATAAAAACACGATTTTAAATGTCATTCTTTTCAACTGAAATGTAACTGATTACTTTCTGGTGTGTTTTTTTATTTGCAGTCCACTACTCAACAATAAAATGGATTAATCACATTTGATGTCCGACATTAGGGATCTATCACCAGATGACAGTAATAGTCTGACTATAATAAAATTAAGGATTTATAATAAAACAACCACGACACCATCTGTCAACTCTTTCTACTTTAATCTTTGTGATTTCTAATATGAAGTTTCATCAGAAGATAAGACTATACTCATGGTACTCATTTTTGAGAAAATATTATTCACAAATTACTTTTTCTCAAACTGATGCATCATTGGAGAAGATTTCTTTTTTTTTTAAAATGTTTTTCCTTATTTGTGTTAAGATTTTTATTTATAAATTAGTCTTTAAAATTTTATATAATTTTGCTTTATATCTAAAAAATCAATATTTATTTATACTTTCATAATATAAGTATAAGTTTATATAAATTCTTGTATCTTTTTATAAAACTAAACTTATATACATAATGAAGATTTAATTTAAATAAAATCATATTTGGATAAAATTTGTAAGTTTTATAATTTAATAATCAATAGTTTTGAATTAACAATAAGTAGTAATAACATATTTATTTGAATCATTTTTTTTAGGGGAAAATGAAGGGAACTATTGGAGGAAAATGTAAACTCATTTTAAGTTTATCTTATTTTGAGGGGAAAATGATGGAAACTATTGGAGGAAAATGTAAACTCATTTTAAGTTTATCTTATTTTGAGGGGGAAATGATGGAAACTATTGGAGACACTGTAAAGCTTATATATTATTACAGATTTATTATATTATATTTAATTACATTTACAATCATTATAAAAACTATTACAAAATTAATAAAAAATTGACTCCGCTATATATATTTACTATTTTTAAAAACTATATGTTTCATGTATATTTATTAAGTATTTTTTATAATTACCTTTTAATATTTAGCTAGAGTTAAAAAAAACTTTTTTTCAAACAATTCTCCCAAGATTGTGTCTATTCAACAGGCTGCAATTTTTTAACTTTTACATATACTGATTTGGCAAAAGGTTATTTAATAAAATAAAATATTTTTGTTTTTATAAATGAGTTGCCGTGCGACACCGCACGGGTTCTTTACCTAGTATACAGTAATAGGATTGTGTTTTAAATCAGTGATCATTTCGAACCAATTGTTTCTATGATACTAATCATACAAATGTTTATTAGTTATAAAATTTCTTATTTTGCTTAGTTTCACATTTACAAAATCCTAAATTAGTTCTGGTACAATGCAAAATTTAAACACGATGATCTAACTCCAATCAATTTAATGACTTTTATCTTTGAATTAAATTGATTAAGTAAATCACAGTATTATATTATTACTACAAAAAATATTCATGTATGATGATTTCCCATTTGAAACAAAGGTATAGTATGCTCTGATTTCAATTATAAAAATCATGATCAGTTGGCATAAATGAATAGAGGAGTATTAAATCATACAAAAAAAAACAGCTATCTAAACCAATTTAGGTCAAACCAAACAATTTAACCAACACATTAGATCCACTAAGATATAAAACCAATCACTTTAAACTAACACTAGATTTTGATCTGCGCTTTGGAAGCGCGGGTATTATTTTTCACCTTTATGAAAAATATTATTTGTTTGTAATTATTGAATGTATTTATTTTATTAAAATTTTCTTTATAATAAATTCGACATATTAGAATGCCTCTGGTAAACTATGTGTTTCTCTGACTTTATTTTAATCTCTTTTCAATCAATATATTTATTTGGCTTATTGTTAAAATAAATGATTTTAGAATATAACTGTACAATACTTTTACATTGATATTTTGTTTAAACAGTGTGATATATTTCTATATTAATTAAATATTTACATTGTAATTTGTATACAATTCAACATATTTGTCTAGTTTGTTGTTAAAAGAAATGATTTTGAATTCAAATGTACAATACTTTTATATTGTTTATTCTTCAGTTCATATAATTTTCTAAATAAATTTCTTTCAATATAAGCTATATTAAAAATTAGTCAACTAAAGAATCTATAAACAATTAATTCAGTTTAATATATAAATTATTTATTTCTGCCATATTTAAAATGAAAGTTTATTGATATATTTTTAGGTTGCTACAAACCAACCCGGACCGAAAATGATCCAACTCGAACCTCCTACGATATTTATAATATTCGAATGATATTTATTTAATTTAAAAATATAGGGGAAAAATATTGTGTATCACGAAAACATATATGATCAATTAGTGGTTTCCTAAAATGTAGGAAGTTTAAATGGATTTGCTGATTTTATTTGGATAGATATATTTTTAAAATAAAAATACAATTCAAGTTTCCAAACAATTTTTTTAACTACAATCCAAGTTTCCAAACAAACTTATTCTTTATAAATGCTATTCAAGTAACCAAACACACCATATTTTTTTAATACTCTTATCCAAGTATCCAAACACACCGAAATTGTACTTCAGCTTTAATAAGATAGAAGATTTTTAGGTTGCTACAAACCAACCCGGACCGAAAATGATCCAACTCGAACCTCCTACGATATTTATAATATTCGAATGATATTTATTTAATTTAAAAATATAGGGGAAAAATATTGTGTATCACGAAAACATATATGATCAATT
This sequence comes from Raphanus sativus, assembly GCF_000801105.2. Lineage (NCBI taxonomy): Eukaryota > Viridiplantae > Streptophyta > Magnoliopsida > Brassicales > Brassicaceae > Raphanus > Raphanus sativus. The sequence goes on from NC_079511.1 coordinate 14,249,851, forward strand.
AGTGGTTTCCTAAAATGTAGGAAGTTTAAATGGATTTGCTGATTTTATTTGGATAGATATATTTTTTATATAAAAATACAATTCAAGTTTCCAAACAATTTTTTTAACTACAATCCAAGTTTCCAAACAAACTTATTCTTTATAAATGCTATTCAAATAACCAAACACACCATATTTTTTTAATACTCTTATCCAAGTATCCAAACATACCGAAATTGTACTTTAGCTTTAATAAGATAGATATAAAGAGCCAACATGGATCTAAAATTCAATGATAAATTAAATATATAATATCAGAATTACTAAATGATCTTTATAATTGTATATTCATGGCATAGCATAATGGGAGTTTAATGCAGATTTGTTACAACAGAGTGACAGACCTTAAAAAAAACTGGTTAGATTCAACACTTCTGTTTTGACTTTTGAGTACCTAAGCAGGACTCTGTCATGTTTCAAGAAAAAAAAGGAAAAAGAGGACTCTGCAACGTTAACTTGATTAATACGGTGTCGTAAAATAACAATTTGGGCTTACAATGGGCCTAAGTTTGCACCACCCCAACGGAGCTAAGCCGCCTCTGTAAATTTCCGAGCCTCCTTATTACTTTTGTCGTCTATCTAGAAATTGCAACTTAACCTTGCTAACATAAGAATCCCGCAAACGCAACAATTTCTAATAGCTATATTAGGGGCTGACTGGTTTTCCCGCTACCACCCGAAAACGCAGTTTTTGCGGTTCATAGCGGTTGTTGGCGTTTCGAAACAATCACAGAAAACGCTACAAATCGCTTCAAACCGCTCCGTACCTCTTAAAATCAAAAGCTGGTTCCAGCTAGCGTTTGCGGTTGCGGGCGGTTGCGGGAAGGTAATTTTTTTTTAAAAAACAGAATAAATAAAAATAATACTAAAAATATCCAATAAAAAATTTCAATTGAAATAATAGAAATTGTAAAATGTATTCATATTATATTTCAATTTATATTATAAAAATTCAAAACTAAAATATTTTCTATAAATTTTTAAAATTGAATAATATGATTTTATAAATATAAATTTTATATTTATTATATTATTATGATTTTAATATTTTTTATAATTACATAAAATGTAAATATTGTTAAATTATTATTTAACAGATGTTGCGTTTGGTAGTTTACCAGTCATAAGAGTCCCGCAAACGCAACAATTTCTAACAGCTGTACCAGTCGTACAAATCTCTAGAAAACACTTAAAACCGCAACCATCCGCACCCGCAAACTCCCGCAACCGCAACCGTAACCGTTGCGGTTACACCAGTCAGGCCCTTAATCTTACAAATCTCTAGAAAACGTTTAAAATCGCAACCACCCGTACCCGCAAACTCCCGCATCCGCAAACGCAACCGCTGCGGTTCCACCAGTCACACCCTTAAAACCTACATTACATAGCCCTCTTTTCATCTCTTTGCTTTCTCCCAAATCTGGAACCCTAGTTCTCGAGCTCGCTATGGATTCCGTCGAATTGAATCCTTCTTCTCATCCCCTCGATCAACCTGGTGACGACAAGAACCAATCCGAGGACACCACAATCCATAGGAAGCGTCGGAGCAGGTGGGCTGACGACGAGCCGAAGCCGACGATTCAGCTGCCCGATTACATCAAGGAGATTCAGGTTTTGAACAGCAGGCTGCTTGATATCAGTAGGCTGCTTGAGTCCGGTATGGCTTTGGATGATAGACCCGAGGGGCAGAGGTCGGCTTCGCCAGAGCCCGTGTATGATAACATGGGGATTAGGATCAACACTAGGGAGTACAGAGCGAGGGAGAGGTTGAATAGAGAGAGGCAGGAGATTATATCTCAGATTATTAAAAAGAATCCTTCTTTTAAACCTCCCGCGGATTACAGGCCTCCCAAGCTCCACAAGAAGCTCTTCATCCCGATGAAGGATTATCCCGGTTATGATTTCATTGGTCTTATTATTGGTCCCAGGGGGAATACTCAGAAGAGGATGGAGAGGGAGACTGGTGCTAAGATTTTGATTAGGGGTAAAGGGTCTATGAAAGAAGGGAGGCTGGATATGAAGTACGACCCTGCTGAAAATGAGGATTTGCATGTTTTGGTTGAGGCTGAGACTCTGGAGGCACTTGAAGCTGCTGCTGGTATGGTTGAGAAGCTTCTTCAGCCTGTTGATGAGGTGTTGAACGAACACAAGAGGCAACAGCTGAGGGAGCGGAACTAGAAGGGATGAAGATTTCTGTAGGCTGTGTGGTGAGCCTGGGCATAGGCAGTTCGCGTGTCCATCTCGTTTGAATACCTTTAAAAGTGATGTGCTTTGCAAGATTTGTGGCGATGGTGGACACCCTACTATTGATTGCCCCGTGAAGGATACTAATGGGAAGAAAATGGATGACGAATATCATAACTTTTTGGCTGAGTTAGGAGGAAATCTCCCTGAATCTTCTCTCAAACAGAGTACTAATACTTTGGCTCTTGGACCGGGAAGTAATCCTCCATGGGCTAGCAATGGGGGCAGTGGGGCAAGTGCGCATCCTGGCTTAGGGTCAAATCCAGCCAAACCCTCCAAAGAATATGATGAAAAAAATCCAGATGGCCAATTCGGCGATACAGGCAATGAATGGTTATCGGTTAGAAGGTAAAATTTAGAATTTGAAACTGGTCATTTTGGCTTTAAGCATATGATAAAGGTTTTCATCCTGAAAAGTTTTACGTTTTAGAAAATATATTTTTCCGGAATTATCATTATTTTAGACTTGCAGTTGCAGGATGAACCAAGTTGAGCATGTTGTGTGATACTGCCTTTTCCGAAAGTTTTTCCCCTTTTATGTTCCTTTTTTATGTAATTCTCTGTTTATAGTTTTGTAAGATGTTAACTAATTGATGTAAATAGCTCGTTTAATCTGGTTACTGTTGTGTTTGTGAGCAGTCCCACAGCTAAAGGAGCATCTGTTCTGGTATTCAACTCTAATTTCGTCTTCTTTGTTTATTTAGTAACTCCTAACGTGTTTTCTGGCCCGCATTTGTTTTCAGTTTCTTTTCCATGTGACAAGATTTAAAGTACCAGTAGCATAGGTTCCAGAAGTTTGTCCCTCTTATTCTATATTGACATAAACCTTTTGTTTTCTTCTATTGTCTTAAACTTTTTTATAGGTGTGATGTTTCTTGGAGCCTCTTGTACCGTGATTTTCTTACATCTTTCTTGTTGGAAGTTTGGGACTCACATCTTATTATCTTAACCCCTTGCTATGCTGTTGTGAAATATGCAGAGATTCAGGCTTGGAAGCTCCCAGTTCATACTGTTTCCTTCATAAATGCCATAAGATATTTTATTTGTTACTAATAATTTATTTTCTGTACCTTTTCAGTTTGGGATTTGAATCTTTTGGTGGTATTGGTGTCCACATATCATATCTAGTTCCTGAAACATCTGTGGATCATTTAAACTCTTTTTTTTTTTGATAGAAAGCTTTTTTAATAAGTTAGGTGCAGACTGACCATAGAAACCAATGTTTTGTGTGTGCTCACGTTAACAATTTTGGTAAGTGGTGTGATTGATAGTAGGGATATTCGCATGGGAACATATTCGTATGGAGGAAGTTGCGCATCCGCTTTTGTTCAGTTCGTTGTCATTGGCAAACTGGAAAACCCCTGGTCTGAGCCAACGGTGTTAATGTTTCTTGTGTTAAGTGAAGGCATTGTTTCGGAAGAATACATATATACATCTCTTTAGAGAAAACAAGAAATTTTCTGTTATCTAATTATTATTATTTTAAACACTGATCTCGCTTAGAAGGTTAAAGAAATTTTAGATCGGCTTTTTAGATACTATTTATGAACTATCTATCCATTTGTTAACACACAAGATCGGCTCTCAGATGCAATGTTTTTCTCATAGATATAAGTATTATCAAAACAAAGAGTACAGTAAGTAGATGTGCAATAAGATGACAGGTGAACTTAAACGCGTAATTTAACTTTACCTATAGAAAGCTAATTAGCTGTATAAAATTATATACGAGCTTAAAAGAGCTGAAGGAAAAAAAAGAGGAACATATAAAAGGGAGGCCCAAGTATGTAATTAGCCCATAATGGCCCATTCAGATCTAGAAATTCTCCGATGCTCAACATATTCTTTCCTCCTAAAACGACGACCGTTGACGATCATCGTCGTAAACCGAAAAAAACAAAATCAAATTCATTGACGAATTGTGTATTTTTAATTTCGAAAGCTGAAGAAACATCGATTTGATTTAGCTCGAGTACAATGGACAAAGGGCACGAAGATTCCGGCAGCAATGTGGATCGGGATTGTGAATTGTCGGTAATGAGCGGGTGTTTTCACTTGGATCATGTGGGGGATGTTTTGCTTGCACGGAATCAACATGGTTTGTCCTGGAAATGTTTGGATTCTTCAGATTGTGTAAGATTCCTCAATTGATTTATATGTGTTTATCTCTTCCTCGGATTAAATCACATAGACGACTCGGTTCGTTGACTTTCATGTCTGCACAAATTACTGTTTGATTCTCGTTGTTAAAATCTAGCTTCTGTTTTTTTTTGTGTGTTCAGGAGGGAACGACTTGTTTGGGAATTGGAAGTTGGGAGAACACTGAAGAAACTGAGATCAAATTCTCTGATATTTATGCTGTGGAGTTTGATAGCTATGGCTTGGTGCATAGTCCCAAGTCAGGCCTTGGTCATTCTTTCATAAAATACATAGAAGTTTAGTTAAATTAAATTAAATATGAACGTATCAAAAATCACAAGCTGAAATATCAAACAAAATCCAAAGCAAAACAATTTATGAATTAGAGAGGATATTGCAATATGCACTTACACAACAAATACAATACTAAAAGAAAAGGAAAACTGATGAAATACATAACTGAAGAAAATTAGAATTTAATGGAAACACAGTATCAAATTAGTTTAATCAAGTAAGACAAATACATGTTTGCTGTCGGTAACAGATACCCTAATTTCAGGTTTCCCATCTGTCAACTCTTTCTACTTTAATCTTTGTGATTTCTAATTTGAGGTTTCATCAGAAGATAAGACTATACTCATGATACTCATTTTTGAGAAAATATTATTCACAAATTCATTTTTTCTCAAACTGATGCATCATTGGAGAAGGTTTCTTTTTTCTTTAATGTTTTTCCTTATTTGTGTTAAGATTTTTTATTTATAAATTAGTCTTTAAAATTTTATATAATTTTGCTTTATATCTAAAAAATCAATATTTATTTATACTTTCATAATATAAGTATAAGTTTATATAAATTCTTGTATCTTTTTATAAAACTAAACTTATATACATAATGAAGATTTAATTAAAATAAAATCATATTTGGATAAAATTTGTAAGTTTTATAATTTAATAATCAATAGTTTTGAATTGACAATAAGTAGTAATAACATATTTATTTGAATCATTTTTTCAGGGGAAAATGAAGGGAACTATTGGAGGAAAATGTAAACTCATTTTAAGTTTATCTTATTTTGAGGGGAAAATGATGGAAACTATTGGAGACACTGTAAAGCTTATATATTATTACAGATTTATTATATTATATTTAATTTCATTTACAATCATTATAAAAACTATTACAAAATTAATAAAAAATTGACTCCGCTATATATATTTACTATTTTAAAAACTACTCCCTCCGTTTCATAATACTTGATGTTTTACTCTAGTGCACAAAGATTAAGAAAACTATATTTCTTTAATAAAAAATATTTTAAAGATATAATTTTAAAATCAATTAACCAATAACAAAAAAGAGCATAAAACCTAATTGGTTGAACAGTTTCCAATAAAGTTAAAGTAACCTTAAAATCTCAAAACTTCATCTAATTTGAAACAAAATTATCCTTCTAAAACATCAACTATTATGAAACGGAGGGAGTATATGTTTCATGTATATTTATTAAGTATTTTTATAATTACATTTTAATATTTAGCTAGAGTTAAAAAACTTTTTTTCAAACAATTCTCCCAAGGTTGTGTCTATTCAGCAGGCTGCAATTTTTTAACTTTTACATATACTGATTTGGCAAAAGGTTATTTAATAAAATATAATATTTTTGTTTTTATAAATGAGTTTCCGTGCGACACCGCACAGGTTCTTTACCTAGTTTTTCTAAAGGAAATAAAATATATATTTTTGACAAAAAAAATATTTTATAAAAATAATTTGATGTTCATTTAAAAACTTTTAAGAACATAAACAATAACATATTATGTGATCTTTGAATTAGTATCTATGTATTGATAAATATCCGTAAGATAATTATGCATGCATGTGCAGACAAAACACCTAGTAAAACATATTTTTAATTTTAAATAGTTAATATTTTTATTTTTCCTTAATTGTCTTCTTTTCTTAAAAAAAACTAAAGTTATTTTAATTTATTGAAGCTTATTATTCTGTTCTTCTCATTGGCAGATGACTGCAAGAAAAACAAAATATATCTCAATTTTATTTGATATATTTCTAAATTTCCTTTTGAACTTGAGGTTATCATATAACTTTAGAAAAATAAATTTCTTTAAAGTGTATTTCGAATAATTTCGTCTGTCTGGCTCCACTTGAATTCGTTTTGGGTTATTTTTACTGTTGTGGCTATTTGTTTTTCGGTTTCAAAAAGTAAAAGAAGAAAATAACAAGTTAGCGATATTATTCATACTAGAGATTCGCTAAACTAGGAGTATCATATTAAATTATTAATCATAGCATTACCGCTCAATGATATCGTTTCTCTTACAAGCTCCCAGAGCAATCTATTGTTTGAAACGACAATGTCTTAGCCTCCAGGTCATACCCGACAAGAAATTCCGCCTGAACCAAATTACCGTAGACAGCAACGTCAGTTGTCGGAACCATACTCAAGCACACAATCTCTTCAGTTCTTTTCAAGAACGCGTTTGTCGGGCTCAGCTTGACGTCAGCCCCCGTGAAATGCATAGTTATCTCCGGCAAACCAATATTTTTGTCTTCGGCTTTGAAACAGTTTGTCAACATCCCCTGTGGATCACTCGCACGCTTAGCTCCTGTCACCGATGCTTCCACCGCCGCACCAAAATCATTGTAGAATCCAGATTCTAGAAACGTAAATGTAGTTCCCGAATCGATTATGATGTTCCCGGTGGTCTTCTCGTTTAAACCTCCTCCTCCTTCTCCGGGGTACGGAATCTTGGTCTTTCCGACAGTGATTGCTTCCAGATTCAAGTAGTAGTAAGTATTTTGGGGTTTATAGATTAAAGGTGTAGTGAGCACAGCAGAACCCTTGCTTGGGTTGGAAGGTATCGAGTTGGTTCCTAGTTTAATGACACCTGTGCCGTTTGTTGTGTATGACGTGTTTGACAAGCAATAAGAAAACTTCTTTCCTACGGAAGAACCTATCTGAGAGAACAAAGATAACGGTCCACGTCCTAAACCGATAATTCCGGACCCGGTTCTATCGAACGTACCGCTGTTATTGTAACCGCAACCGAAAACCGTACCGGGGAAAGGAACCGGGGAGCCAGAGGAAGAATCGAAATAGATTGTTTCGGTTGCGATGTGTCCTTCGGTAGACGAATTGTCCGCATAACCGTAACGGTATTTGCAGATGTTCCGTGACTGGTCGCAACCTTGTTCTTTTTTGGCCAATGCGTTGCAGGGTTTGGAATCGCAGGGTTCTGTTTTGTAGGTCGAAGAGTGCGTCTTGTCGAAGATTGGACCGTTTTGTTCGTAACAGTGTTCACATGGTTTGCACTGGATCCAAGTTAGGTCACTTGCAGTGTCGGCGATGGCCAGGACTTTCGTAGGTGGAGTACCGATTGAGATGCTCATGAAGTATTCGCCTCCGTTTGCGATTAAACCGGATTGGAGATCGGTTTTGGTTGAGAAACGGCGGGAACGGGAGATTGAACGGAGGAAAGCGGCGTTGAGACGGTCGGAGACGGTGTGGAGAGGGTTGTAGAGTGGAGAATGGGGAGAGTCACGGTGGATCAGCTTGATGGTTAGGTCTTGCGAGTGAGCTGAATAAAAGGAAATGAGGAAGGTGATGATGATAGCTAAGAGAGAACAGTTGATGAAACTTTGGGTTCCCATTTTCGATGATCTTTAAGAAGATTTGTGGCGTAGTTGGTGAAAGTTTGCATGGGTTTATAAACAGCACCGAAGGGAATACGACGAAAAAGATTGCAATGTCAAGGAGTCAAAGCGACGTGGTAATTAAGGAGACTGAACAGATTAGCTTTAATTTTCATTAAGATTTTGCTAAGTGGTTTTTTGGTCAAACATCTAATAATTGATGTAACTTCCAATTATTTTTACTATATCATAAGAATAATACTCTTAATATAGCACTCAAACAAAGTTTTTATCACAAAATAATACGAAAAGTTTAAAATGACCAATATAAGTTTCATTAGAAAAGTAAATTATAATTATGTCCATACTCTATAAATATAAAAATTAAATATTTTCAACTAAGTAAAATATTTTATTTTATATTTATAGAGTATGGACATATTATTTATGAAAAAATATTTTAAATTTGTTTTAGATTTTTTTAAATTTTTTTAAGAACCAAAATTTCTTTTTAAAAGTTTAGGAAGACCATATCTTATGTATGATATCTTCTTGAATTTAAATTTAGAAAGACCTTCCTCAATATATATGATATCTTTCTTAATTTGAGTTTAAGAAGATTTCTTAAATAAGTATAATATCTTTCTATAGTTTAGAAAGATATTGATAAATATATATAATATCTTCATGTAATTTAGAAAAAAAGTTAAACAAATGTAAATTTAAAAATACACGTACTCGTAAATCTGTATTTAGGAAAATCTTCATGAATATATATTTATGAATATCTTACTGAATCTGAATTTTATGTATATCTAATAAGACATTTTTAATATGTATAATTTTATAAAACCTTCATGAAATTAATATCCAAATTTTATAACTGTACTATACCATAATTTTTCAAGAGATGTTATAGATTGAGTAATATTTTTCTAAATATGCATATAAATAAAGCTCAAGACATACACATTTAGGAATAACTTTTAAATATACATACACATTCAAGAAGCCTATTTACATTTATGAAAGCATTCCTCATTATGAGAAAAATTTACAAATTCAAGAAGATATGATATACATTTAGAAAGGTGTTCAGAAAGAAAAATAGTTTTAAAGAAAAATATTTTTAAAAATAAAATTCAAAAAGAAAATATTTAAAATAATTTATGAAAATAATATTTTGCAAAAAAATTTCGAAAGAAATTTGAAAATTTTAAAAAATTGAATAATGTTTTTTGAAAATATCGTAAAAGTTATTTTGATTTTATTATTTTGACTTTTAAATATTTCTTTATTTGTATAGTTTTAATAAGTAAATAAATAAAATTATAACTAAAGATAGAATTGTCATTTAACCATTTACGATAACCTATTTTGAGCACTTTAACTTTTAGGTGCTATTTTAGAAACAAAAACTAACAAAATGACTATTTAGGAGATTTGCAAATATAATGAATAATTTCCTCGACTATATTTAATAAGTGATTTCAACATGTATCGTCACCACATTCATTCTCATTAAATAAAGATGACATGACACGAAAAATAGATGACATTACTCTTAGAAAAAAATAATATTGCATCATACTATTTTTGAAATGTATAATTTCTTTATAAATATTTATATTTTTGGTAAGAGTTTTAAATATGGTAATGACTAATAACTCA
>NC_079511.1:14264601-14325019 GCF_000801105.2 Raphanus sativus
GTGCCACAGCTCTTTGAACCTGCATCCCAAGCTCCATCCACATTACATAGAAGAGTACCTGGTGGAGCAGCCCGTGTACGAGAGGAGTGCAGAGCCGCAGCGACGGAAGGGAGCGGAGCATCACGCCGGAGTGTTGGAGCCTGAGCAGCTTGCCCTTCTCTCGCATCAGAGATGGACTTAGTAATTATTTCCATAGCGGAAAAAGTCCTGTTCTCAAAACAGAGTTTGTTCCTCTGCCTTCTAGAAATTCCACAGGACCCACGGTCCAAGAGGCATATACAAACCGATAGGCAGGAGAACAGTCAGAGTATTACAACACTCAATCAAAGATGCTATCGACGAGATGGAAGACAATGGTCGGGTGGTGAATGGAAATAACAAAACTCGAAACTAAACGAAAACGAATTGTTGGAAAAGGAATAATTATTAATACATAATAATACTATTAACTAAAAGGAGAACTTATTTATATTTTATACTTAGTAAATTTAAATTATTTTTGGTAAAGTAACTGCTAGCTTTTCTCCAAACTCAAAACAACAAGGCGAATCTTTAATCATCAAAATCAAATCTTGCAGAGGCCTTTCTGGTCATTTTGATGATCTGAGCAGCTTCTTTACGCATCTTCTGCTGTTCCTTGAGAGCTTTCTTAAGCATCTTCCTCTGATCCTCGACAGAATACGCATTTAGATCGGACAAAAACTCGTCGAAATCAACATCTCTGTCGCGACCAAACGATTTGATGCTCTTGATGTTCTTCTTCTTGGCAGACGATGATTTGTTCGGAGAAGACCAAATGTATCCAATGATCTTCGATGGAGACAACTTCTTAACCCATGAGCTTGATTTCGACTTCGATTTCTTCTCCGGTTCTGAATCCGATGACGAGGGTGGTGTCGCTAAATCAACAGAAGATGATGAAGATGATGATGAACCGACTCTTCGTTTCTCTTTAGAAAGCTTCTGGGCACGTTTAGCTGCCGAGAAGTCTCCACTTCCATCTGTGTCAAGCCCAGCTCGCGAGCTTCTCTCAGTACCCAGATCTCGTTCATTTCTCGAGGGAACACTCGAATCCTCATCAAAGCCAGATTTATTAACTGGGTTTCGTCGGTTTCCAGATAAATCTGGGTCCTTTGGGTGACTAGTCGCCACGCTCTTGGAGTGGGTGAGATTCTTGTTACTAACTTTAGACGAAACCGGGTCGGGTCGAGCGGAAGGAAGAGTTTTGAGGCGACGGAAACGAGATTCGAGATCATGGGGAAGAGTAGAAGAGTCGGTGAAGGAAGAACAGTTGATGGCTGCTATTTGCTCCAGAGCCGAAAGCTCCTTCGCTTGCGATATCAGCTCTTCCACTGCTGAATCGTCTGTATCCGATAGATACCCATAATCCCCCATTGCCGATTGATTCAAAATGAAAACTTCTTTCTTAGGGTTACTTTCGCTATAGCAGCAAATAAAAAGAGAGAGACGAAAATGATGATGAAAGTCTCCACAACGGCTAATTCATGATTTTGTCAGTTACTGTGCGCGTCTATTTCGATGACTCTCTTCTTTTTGTGTGGGACCCTTCTGATGCGTGTTTGTTTAACCATTACTTTATTAGAAAAACATTTTAATTTAATTTGTGCAAAAACATTCTCTCTCACCATTTGTGATAACAAGAAATGTATATTAATCTTTCTGTGACTTTTGAAAAAGAAAAAGATTGTGGTCTAATTGTGTTACAAATTTTATTTACATCGAATCAATATCCTTGTACGACGACGTCGTTACGGAAACCCGGTCTTGTTCAAGCCGGTGATAAACCGGTTTGGTTCTCAAGCACAGCAAAAGACTCCAAGCGAGGCCAAGAAGGGACAAGAAACCCCAAAGCACAAACGTTCTGTGGTAGCAATCTCTTCCGATGCAAACGACCGAGTCAGACACGAAGGTTCTTATCTCGGGGTTTGCGTTGGCTTCGTAGATGGATGCAGCGATGAATCCGTATAGGAGTGAGCCGACTGGTATGTTTGTGATGAGAATATTGTGGTTAACACCTACGCTATTAGGTCCAAAAAGCTCAGATGTTATGGAGACTGCTGCTGCGAATATGAAACCGGAGCTCAGACCGATTAAAGCAGTTGCGGTCTGCAATGCCGTTTGCTGCAAGGATGATATCGCAAGTAGAAAGAAAGCGAATGGGGTTGGCAAGAGTGCGATTGTAAACCAGCCGGTTCTTGTCAAACGAAACCTCCTGCAAGAATGCAAAATCTATCAATCTAATCTCACTTCAGATGTTCTTTAATCTCAAAAAAATGAAACTTACTTGTGCATAAAGTCTGGTGCGGCAGAGAGCAACCGACCAAAGAAGGAGAAAGAAGAGTAGATTGTGACGAGTGTTGTCGAGCTTTGTCCTAAAGACTGAGCGATCTGACCCAAGTTGTTGCTATAAACAAGGCCAATCGTGCCACCACAGAAATAAGCAATGTAGTATAACCAAAACTCCAACCTACTAATGAGCAATCCAAACGAGTGTTCATCACCGAGCCTCACTACGTTCCCTTCCTTGGCAGTACCCGTCGTAACAGATGCTTTCTGCATCTTGAGCTCGTCTATGTTAAGCATAACATAGCCAGAGCTGTCATTGTGTAAACGCTGGTTAGTAATGTCGGGAAAATAGTAATCCCGGGCGTAAACGAGAAGAGGAGCACACAAGGGGAAGACCAGAAGGAAGATAGCTCCGAACAAATGCAAACGAGCTGATGCACTGGAGCTAGACAAGAGAAGGTGGAAACTGGTGACGACAGCTACGACATTCATAATGGCAAACACATGGGAGTCATGTCGCCTTGACGACTCGCTGTCTGGCGTAGTGTCTAGAGATGGTTTAACAAGAACAGGATAAAGCGAAGCTAACGAGACAACAAGAGGAACAAGAGAGTTCAGCAGAAGGTATAGATTGGACGATGAAGGGTTAATAGCATTGAAAGCGAGGGAGTATAAGGCTGCACTGATTCCATTGAAGCTGACGGTTAGTGACAAAGCGAGTGCACGGTTGGTCGGGAAGTGACGGATACAGAGGATGAAACAAGCTGTGTTGAACCAACATATGCTCAATCCAGCCAACAAGCAGCACAGAAACACCTGTAAAATAAATAAAAAAACGGTTTCTTGATTCTTGATTCTTGATTCTTGATTCTTGATTCTTGATTCTTGATTCTTGATATGGATGAAGAAGGAGAGAACGTACCAGAGAGTAAGGAAGAGTGATGATGTTGGTGATGACTAACCACTGAACACCATAGCCAACGAAGCCCATAGCGGCGGCGGCGAAAAGAACGACGGAGAGGGGGAAATAACCAAGAGCGATCCCCGACGACCAGCCGAAGGCTTTACCCAAATCGGAAGCCACCGCGAGGTAGTTCAACCTCACCTGGGAGATTCCGAGGACTGATTTGAGATGGGAGGAGTAGGCGGAGAAGTCGAAGTTGGTTCCAGTCGAGGCCTGGATCCAGATCGCCGCCACGAGGACGGTCCATTTGCGCCATCGGCCGAACATGGTGCGGAGAGGCGGAGGGTGTTTGCGGTGAAACTTTGGTTCACCGTCGTGGTGGAAGGAGGAGGATCGGGTGGGACGGAGTTTGTCAGAGGCATCACGGATACGAGGTCTCATATACGAAAGAAGGTGATGTGATGTGATGTGATGGTGGAGCGGTGAGGTGATGTTGACCGGTGATGGAGGCGTAGAGTGGTTGATTTAACGCTTTTGATCGCTTTGAAGCAAAAAGGGCTTTTGGGGTTTTTCCGAAAAACACAAAAAACAATTTCTTGTGATTTTGACAACTACTCCAGTAAATATAAACGTTTAACTTTGTTATGGTATGAAATTGTATTTAATTAATCAAATTAAAATACACAGATATATTACCTAATAATCTTAAAGATCAAGAATACAAGATTCCTTTCAAACAAAAAATCAAAAATGAAAAACGTACACCAGAACATAAGAATTATACAATGCTCAAAACTGTCGAGTTAAACGTATATAGAGTTGTTGTCACAAGAAAAGAAACAAAACGTATATAGAGTTAGAGGAATATTGCATCGTAGAGTAAGAAACATGGCCATATCACGTCACATATAAGACCAACCAACTTTATATTGTCAAATATTCAATCACTTGAAGTGGTTAAGATTTGGTGTAACTTATTTTTCACTAATGTTTATATAAAATCTTGGTCTGTGATATATGGTAATGTATGTTAACATGCTTTAAAAAAATAATTTGGACTATCTATACTATTAAAATAGAATTACAATTCTTTCTCATGTGTAATTTTTTTTGGAAAATTGGGTTATATGACCTAATTTTTCGATACATAATTCACTAGATAGCTAATTGGTGAAAAAAAAATTCACTAAATAGCTAATTGACCTAGGTTTTCCATACACTCATTCGATTTTATGTAATAATGTTACTTTGCTCTTGAAAATAACCGGTGCAATCTAAAGAAAAAAAAATCCTAATTATTAACTGTCTGAAGTTTTTTGTGGCTTAATTAGATTTACATCATATCTTTTCAATTTTTTTGGTAATTTTAGAAAAAAAATGAAAAGTATCCATAGACGGTTTGCTCCACCTTTTTGAACTCACCTTTTTGCTCCACACCATCACCCCAGTCGGCCTTGTTTGGGTCTATTCACATTCTCGAAATGCGTTGCAAAAGAGGATATCATTTCCGCTTCTGAAATCGATTGCGAGAAAATGTCATTAACAGTTCAGTCGGAGAGAAGGAGCAACCTGAGGACACTCGCGAGGACACCAGAGCATTTAAATCTCTGTTACATGTGGGAGAAGATGAACAATTTTTGTTATTGTGTTTTATTCTATTATATTCGTATATAATGGAAATGTAAGACAATTAATATGTATTTTTCATATTTTGTTATATACTACTTTATTATGTTCTATCCCATTTGATGGTCGATAAAAAGTGTTCTATTCTATTTAGAAATATAGTTTGTATATTTTTAAGTTACAACTATCATTACATGTTTTTAAACCCGTATAAATCACTATAATCTATATTATATAGTTTAATATTATATATATAATTTAATATCACATTATATTATGTACCTTTTAGATTTTGATATTCAGGTTTAGAATTCATATTTGAGTTAGGGCTTAGTGATTAGAATTTAGGGTTTATTATTAGAAAGTATAGGAGTATGGTTGGGATCATCATTAATTTCTCCATGCAATCATAGATGTTTTATAATTTCACTAATACATATTATGTTATTTATTTTATTTTATTCTATCTGGATTAGAGTTTATATTTGAGTTTAAAGTTTATATTTGGATAAGAGTTTAGTGATTATAATTTAGGGTTTAATAGTTTGAAGGTATTGGGTATGGTTGGGGTCAGCATTAACTTCTTTCATTCAATCACATACATTTCATAATTTCACTAATAGTACTATTTTATGCTTTATATTTGAGTTTAAGGTTTATTGATTAGAGTTTATGGTTTAGTATTTAGGGGTTGAGTTGTGATTAGTGTCTAGGGTTTGGGGTTGAGCTTTCTTTATGGGTTGTAGGTAAGGTTATAATCTTAAACTACTTCAGTTATATGGAATAAAACATTCGGTATATATATACGTGACTAATAAAGATGTAACGTGGATGACTTCTTCTTTTTAATTAATTTTTTTTAGATATACTTGACCATGGATTATATAGACTGTGTGGACACACAAAACACATTTTTATCGGATAATGGTAAAGAGGAATGTATAACTGGATGAATTAGAGTGTAAATATTAGTTCTTTATTATGTCAAAATCATTGTCATTCACCAAATTTATCTTTTAAATATAGCTAATTGGCAAATAAGCTCATTTTATAAAAATAGACATTTAAAAAAAAATTGGTTACGTTATTTTTTGAATCCTAATGATTTGATTCTTATTAACTGCAAGAATAAATTTGAACGAATATTTATTATTATTATATATTATATTTTTATTTATATTACTTAATATTTTAAAATTTTGTTTAACTAAAAATTATTTTGATAAAATAAAAATAGATTTACTATAAAAGGGAGAAAGAAGTCATCACTTGTGATTCACGCAAAAAAGAAAAAGTCATCACTTGTGTATAGAAAATTATGATAAAGATAATATAATTAAATTAGTTATAATTTGCTCATGTTATTTGAACCCGTTTAAACTAATGACATATTTGAATTGGTTTTAGAAATGTTATTTTGGTTATGATCCATGTACTGATTAGAAAATATTTAAATTTCGTCTAAACAGATTTTCAGAACATTGTTTGAACCGAAACTCCACAGACCTAGACGTGTGCTTAGCTAATAGCTACTCGTTCGGTACTCCATAAGCCATATTAGTTTAACAGTGAGCTTCTATATGGGCTCAAATCGGAGCCCAAGTGTCGGATTTGACTGCAAATTTCGCTGTCTTCGCAAATCTTCAGTCATTTTCAATTCGTAAAACAATAACAACCTGCAAAAAAAATAACAAAATCCAAAATTGGGTCCGGCTGCGGAGCGCTGACGTGGCATATACGTGGCAGTAGTTGAGAGATGACAGTGCACGCAACCGCTTAATGAGAGAGAGAGCTAATCGTTTTTTCACGAATATTCCTTTGAGCAAAACCAACCTTCAAATCGATTTCCCAGCTGTCATCACGACCTTTGTTTTGTTTTGTTTCGTCTGTCGAAATCTTCCTTCTTCTCGTGATTCCTTAAAAAGCTTATCGAAGACTGTATCGTTCATTTCGTTGTCGGTATGATCATCAGATTCTAGATTCTCTATGTAGGGTTTTGTTACCGGAACTGAAATTTTGATTGGTTGGTTGATCCAAAACTTACTGATTTTAGGTTTCTGATTTTGATCAGATGGAAGACAGAGAGGAGGCACGTTTAGGAACTGCTCCGGCTGTTAATACAACCTCTCCGGATTTGCTGAAGAACACGCCTTCCAACATCGCCAGATTAGAAGATGTCATTGAGCAATGCCACGCCAGACAAAAGTATCTCGCTCAGACCAGAAGCCCTTCCGATGGGAGTGATGTTCGTTGGTACTTCTGTAAGGTTCCCTTAGCTGAAAACGGTGAGAGCTTGTTCCAAAGAAAAAGAAGAGATTTCTGTATCCAAATTTCTCAGCTAATGTATTGTTTTGTTTGCTTGTCTCCAGAGTTAGCTGCTTCAGTACCACGCACTGACGTAGTAGGAAAGAGTGAGTATTTCCGTTTTGGTATGAGGGATTCTCTTGCCATTGAGGCTTCTTTCCTCCAGAGAGAGGATGAGTTGCTGTCACTCTGGTGGAAAGAGTATGCAGAATGCAGTGTTGGCCCTATACCACAAGTTAATTCTAAAAATAAATCGATTAAGCAGTCAATGGATACTCTTCCAGAAGCTTCCGTCTCATCCAGTCTCTATGATGTTGAAGAAGAGAGAGTTGGTGTACCTGTTAAGGGTGGCCTCTATGAGGTACCACCCCTTCTTCATTTCAGTGTTTGGGAATTCTCATGTAGATTATTTAACCATTAAAGTCCTTTAATGTTTCAATCCATTTTTCTGACCGGAGTGCTGCAGGTGGACTTGGTGAGGAGGCATTGTTTTCCCGTGTACTGGAATGGAGATAACCGGCGTGTGCTTAGAGGCCACTGGTTTGCTCGTAAAGGTGGTCTTGACTGGCTTCCCATTCCAGAAACTGTTGCTGAACAGTTAGAGGTTGCATATCGTAACAAGGTTAGATTTACTTTTTTTTTGGTGAAAATACATTTCGATATTGTGACCCTCGTTGGCTGCTAGAAACAGTTGATACTTTTTTTTTTTTTTGGTTGGAATTCCTGAAAGTTGTTGATAGAAATTGTTGGATGCCGTTTACGCCAGGTCTGGCGCAGAAGAAGGTTTCAACCCTCTGGTCTCTTTGCAGCTCGAGTTGATTTGCAGGGTTCCAGTTTGGTACGTGTGTAAAAAATGTACTTTTATTTTCAGCTGAATGATTACTTAAATTATATTATCCTAAGTTGTTAATGTAGGGACTTCATGCGCTCTTTACTGGGGAGGATGATACTTGGGAAGCTTGGCTTAATGTTGATCCCTCTGGATTCTCTGGCATTGTTGGCTATACTGGGAATGGAATTAAGCTGAGACGTGGTTACGCTGGCTCCTACTCTCCTAAACCTACACAGGTTCTTAACAATATTCTGGAACTAACTCTCGCATTTCTTTTCTAAATTCTCATCAGAAATTTTGAAAGTTCACTGCTGAATAAGAGTTCTGGTAACTGAATCATATTTCTTGTGCCTTCTGTTCAGGAAGAACTACGCCAACAAAAAGAGGAAGAAATGGATGACTATTGTTCTCAAGTATGTCTTAGTATAGAGCATCTGATATCTATCGTCAAACTAGTTTTCGGTATATTGCTATATTTTCAAGCTCCCTAAAACAATTCTGTTTTGTTTATTGTGTCCAGGTCCCTGTTCGACATCTTGTGTTTATGGTTCATGGTATTGGTCAAAAAGTTGAAAAGTCTAATCTTGTTGACGACGTTGGAAACTTCCGTCAAATCACAGCAGCTTTAGGTGAACGTCATCTAACCTCTCACCAGCGTGGCACTCAAAGAGTTCTTTTCATCCCATGCCAGGTATATATATATCACTTTTCTGGTTTATATTTGTGTATTATTATTTAACTTCACATATTCTTTCTCTCTCAATTGTTTCTGTAGTGGAGAAAAGGTCTAAAGCTAAGTGGGGAAGCTGCTGTTGATAAATGTACACTAGAAGGTGTACGGCGTTTGCGAGAGATGCTGAGCGCAACTGTTCACGATGTGTTATACTACATGAGCCCCATTTATTGTCAGGCTATAATTGATTCGGTATTGCAATTCCCCAAATTTGATACTCTCTTTGTTTTAAGTAGTTGCCAAGTTGATTTAATATTAGAACTTTTCTTACAGCTGAAAACCTTACTATAGACATTGTTACTTTCATCTTCTTCATCTGTTTAATGAGCTCTTTTACATCTTCCAGGTTTCAAACCAGCTGAATAGATTGTATCTGAAATTTATAAAGCGGAACCCGGACTATGATGGAAAGGTACCCATCTGGTTTAGTCTTTTCATTTATCAACCTGACTAGTGTAAGCTCGCATTAAATTAAGAATTCATGGACATCTAACAGATATCCATTTATGGACATTCTCTGGGGAGCGTTCTGTCCTATGACATCTTATGTCATCAGCACAATCTGTCATCCCCATTTCCGATGGATGCAGTATACAGGAGGTTTTTTCCAGATGAAGAATCTCCTCCAATTCCAGAAAGCGCTGAGAAACCTTGTAGTTCGCATCAATCACCGAATCTTGAGCCAGAGAAATCTAACCTATTGAATAACACTGAGGAAATCACAGGTCAAGATAATGACATGATGGATAAAGAATCAACGGTATTGGAGCATCACCATATCGTTCAAGAGGCTTCTTCCTCGGTCTCTGATTCTGTTGTAGACAACGTGGGCCTGGAGAGAAGAGGCAGAGAGGAATATGGCGATCATGATTCTTCTGGTGGCGCTATCTCCTCACAGGATGGACCAGATGGAGCTGACTCTCGATCTTCTGGTTCTTCTTCTTCTTCTTCGGAAAAATCTTGGGAATTAAAATGTGGCGATTCTAATAACGAGGATACAATCAAGTTATTACAAGAAGAGGTAAATATTGACACTTCCAAGTTCTAGGCTTCAGTTATTTGATGATACTATGCCGCTTCTTGCAAACTTTCAACATTACCGTTAACATACTCCATTATGTTTGTATTCTCTGTGAAGTGTAGTCCAGTGATTGACCAAAACAAAAGAGTTAATTTTTTTCACTAATGGTGAAACTTGTTAATGCAGATTAAATCTTTGAGGTCAAAAGTAGCGCAACTGCAATCAGAAAATGCCAGAATATTGACGGATGGTATTAACTTCTGACCCTCGATTTCTATGTTCTCCGTACTTTGGAGTTGTGTTTGAAAACTCTTGTCATGTACATTGATGTGAAATGGTGTTCTCTACAGAAAAAGCCAAGGCATTTGTGATGCCTGAGCAGCAGCACATCAATGGAAAAGCCCTAACTAAAGATGCCAATGGACCTACAAGCTTCACTCCTTATATAAAGTACCAAAAGCTCGAGTTCAAGGTGGGGGTTCGTATAATTTACGTGTCTATTATCTTAAATCGGAAACGCCATCCTAATTTTGAATTACATATTCTGCTCAGGTTGACACTTTCTTTGCAGTTGGTTCTCCTCTCGGAGTGTTTCTGGCCCTTCGAAATATACGTATTGGGATAGGTACTACCTGTTCAGTAGCGTTTTCAGTTGTTTTTATCTTTTTACATTACACTGGGATATGATAAAACAACAAAAACCTTTCTTTGCAAAGTCTCTTTATATGGTGTAAAAGGTGCTTAACATGTCTTAGGTAAGGGAAGAGATTACTGGGAAGAGGAGAATGTTATCGAAGAGATGCCAGCTTGTCGTCGAATGTTCAACATTTTTCACCCCTATGATCCTGTTGCATATAGGTTAATTTATGATCTCCCTGTCTCTCTCTATTAGGTTCTTTTGCAAGTGTAAAACACAAAACTGTGTATTGTGCACGCAGGGTGGAGCCACTAGTGTGCAAAGAGTACCTTCCCAAACGACCCGTTATAGTTCCTTACCACAGAGGTGGCAAGCGGTTGCATATTGGATTACAGGTAGTTAAAATCTTGTGGTTCGGTATTTGTCTTTTTTTTTTACTTTCCTCTCTACTAATCGTTTGCTTATGTAACATTCTGTAGGATTTCAAAGAGGATTTTGCTGCGCGTTCACATAGAGTAATGAATCATTTTGATTCTGTACGGGTGTGTGTTTCCTCAGACTTCTAATTAGTTCATTTTGTTTGATCTTTAACTTGTTATCTTTGCAATGTACACAAGACTCATCCTTAATTCCATGCAGACGAGAGTTCTCACTATTTGCCAATCTAAAATCTCGGATAGACTAGAAGGTAAAAGTTCGATTTTACTATGCAAGTTTTTCGCTCCCACTTGATGACCATTGCATCTGTACAGTAGGGGTGAATCCATGTACTTTCTAATGTTTATTGAACAGAGTCGGAAGACAGCGATGACGAAAAGGATGGAAGGTCTTATGGTTCCTTAATGATGGAAAGGCTGACCGGAACTCGAGATGGTCGAATAGATCACATGCTACAGGTGAAACATCTTCACTTAAATAACAACCTTTTTATATTCTGTTGCGTATAATAATAGACGGACTCTTTGGGTGATGCAGGATAAAACTTTTGAGCATCCGTATCTACAAGCCATAGGAGCTCATACGTAAGTGAAACTTTTCATTAATCACACATTACATTTACGTTTAGAGGCAAAGAACTCAGACGAATGTTATATATAAATTGTGCAGAAACTATTGGAGAGATAATGATACTGCTCTTTTCATAATTAAACACTTGTACCGCGAGTTACCAGACGAACCATACTCACCCACTGAATCCACCGATGTAGACAATACTCCAAAAGACTCGAGTACACATCATAGCTGGATAGACAGAAGTGAGACTGATGATGCTGATGAAGAGCTTCCTTTAACATTCTCCAACAGAGAGAGCTTCTATGAAGACGCCAAGAAATATCTGAAGAAACCTTAAAACACGATGACCATAGACTGATTTTGTTTTTGTTTACATTGCAGATGTAACATATAGTGTGTAGATAATGTGTAAAAAGTAAAAACTCAGGCTCCATGGTTTTAACTTATTGTAATCATAATCTCACAACATAATAAAGCAACCGTTAATGAAAAGCTCCTTTTAGGCTTATTTTTCGACCTTAGGTGAGCTTTTGTCAGGTCTGGAGTTGGAGATGCTTAGCAGACATTGGCTGAAAAACAGAGTCAGACTCTAAAGCTGCAGCGAGTTCAGGCCACACGATAGCAGAGACCGACCACGAGCCATCATTGCAGGCGCTAGGTCGCTGGTTGAGGTAACCAACTCCTATTTTCTCAACCGTTGAACACACAGTTCCAAGGACAGGTGCACCAAACCCAAAATCCAACTCAGCCACAGGGAACCGTCTTCCTGATGACAAGACCAAAGCTGGTCCTTCTTGTCCGAGAACCACCCGACCTAACATCAGTCCAGGTCGGTGATTCTCAATCCAATCTATCAAATCTGTGAAATGAGCATTGTTTGTCACTTCAGTAATCGATTCATGCACTATGTTCGCTATCTCTGAGACATGGTTTCGTTTCAGATTTTCAATGGTGGCTTCACCGACAGCTATAGACAAAACATTTCCTATGTAGCTAGAGGTAACAGTCTCTAGTCTTCCTCTACCGTCAACAAGCCAGCCCATCTTGCAGGTTTTGTGACTGCTCTCTATAGAATCCACCATTTTCTTCCAAACATAAGCAGAGAAGGCTTCAATCTTTGTCCTGCTCCCTCCGTTTACATTAGCTAGAGCTTGCAACGCGTTTATGCACGAAGCATCGATGTGATAGAGACGCTTGATGAGCGTTTTGGGAGTTGGTATATTCTTTATCTCCTCCACGCTGCATTTTATGAACGTTTTGTCTAAAAGAGGGTGATAACGAGGAGGAGAGCGTGGCAGGAGGAGGTTTCTACGGTGATCTGGTACACAAGAAACCGGCTGTTTCCTTGATATCTCTGACCACGTAGTGAGGAACTTGCCAAAAGAGCTAGCGTCTCCTAGAGCGTGATCGAATGTGAATGTTAGAGAGAAGCCTCCACATTCGAACTCTGTTGCTTGAATCTGCAAGGGGAAATCAGGGTTAACCCGAACCAGCTTTGCTTGGAGAAAGACGTCGAGGTTGTAAAAATCAAGACTCTTGAGATGGGTGTTGGCTCGTGCTTGGACTAGCAAGGCTCCGTTGTTGTTGCAGAGGATGATAGGCTCTTCTTGAGAGGTTTCGTTTGGAACTATCTGACCAGCAAAAGGGTAGAAGTAGTTTAGAGTTTCAGCGAGGGAGGTTTTGAGGGATTCAACGATGGAACCAAAGGTTGAAAGTGGTTTCTTGGGATAGAAGTAAAAGTAGGTCACTGGAAAACGGCCGGAAAGAAGGTCGAGATTTGATAGAGAAAGGCTATGAGGTCTCTCAGGGTTGTTGCTGGAAGCTTTGACTATGAACTCTCCGGTGAAACACACATCAAACATGTTCATTTTGAAAAGGTGAACGGTTTTAACTAAGACCTTATCTTGATGAATGATATAATATATATAAGAAGAATAGAGAATGTAAGTAGTACACTTATATTCGGTTGTTTGTGTATTTGTGATATACATATTCAAAAGGAATGATCATTGTTCGTTTTGAAACAAGAAATGTTTTGGAAACGTTACATTACATCACTGTCATTTTAGATGAAAAGAAAAGTCAGAGTACGACTTTGTTATTCCTTTTTAACAAATGGTTCAAATTATCGGTAAAGTTTAGGGACGGGTAAAAGAATATTCGTTCGTACTGACAATTATCATGGTGCGACAGTACAAGCTTTAGTGGTTGATAGGTAAATAGAGATCATGACCGGCTTATATTGTTTGGAATCTTATTCAACAGATTTGTACTAGACCATCATGTTTAACATGTCACTAGATTTTGACCCGCGCTTCGAAAATGCGGGTATTATTATTCACTTTTGTGAAATATATTATTTGTTTGTAGTTATTAAATGTATTTATCTTAGTGAAACTTTCTTTATGATAAATTCGACACACTCTAGAGTGTCTCTGGTAAACTATGTATTTCTTTTACTTTGTTTTATTCCCTCTCTAATCAACATATTTATTTGACTTATTGTTAAAATAAATGATTTTTAGAACGCAACTGTATAATACTTTTATATTAATATTTTGTTTAAATAATGTGACATATTTCTATATTAATTAAATATTTACATTGTAATTTAAAATAAATTTTGACCTGCATGCCCGTGCGGATGTATATTTCAAAAATATATTGCTATTCATTTTTCATGTCAATATAAATAATCATATAAGTAATAGTATTTTATATATACCATCTTATAAATAATCATATATATTATATTCTTAAAGTTTAATATAAAATATAAAAACCTTAATTTAAGTTGGTATATAAAATTAATTTTTTGTTGTATTTTTCTTATATATATTTAAAATATTTTTAATAACGGTTATTGGAAAATATTTTAGTAAAAATAAAATTTTGAATATATGCATATTTTAATATGTATATAAAATTTAAAATTTATTTTATGATTATTTTAGACAAAACAATGTTTTTAGGTAATTAGATTAGTCCATTTTGTATATTTTAAAAATGATATAATGGATTTCCAATTTTTATTAATAACATAAGCCATTTTTTTTTTCTTGACATACTTTTATCCATGTTTCAAAGTTTTAATTTTTTGCATTAGTTTTCTATGAATTATTATTAATTTTATGATATTTTTTTTTGAAAATTGAACTCTTGAAATTTTTATATTTGACTAAACTAATAAGGTAATAATACTGTTTTTAATTTTTTTTATATAATATACTATTTATATTTCAGTTTATATTTTTACTTTTACCATAAAGAATTGTAAATATAGTGACAGAATTATAAATAAAAAGAAATATAGAAAGAAGATTGTTTAATTTATTATAAAAACAGTGACTAAATGTTTAAATAAAAAGAAGTATTAAATAAGTTATTCATGTTTCTAAGCAATTTTCATTTGTTATTAATTTATTGAAAATACAATGGTTAAATGTGTAAATAAAAGAAAATACACATCTCTACTATCCATATTGCCAAACATATCTCATTTATCCTACTATCCTTGTTTCCAAACATTTCTAATTTGTACTTCAACTTTAATAATATAGATGAGGGAAAACGACCTATTTCCCCACCGTAACTATGGCATAATAATAAATGTACACAAAGTTTAAGCCTCGTCCCAATTGCACACATACCAACTACAACAACGCCTTTCCACATACGAGAAAAGATCGAAACCCGTTTCCCCCTCAACTTTGAAAATCAGACTAATACCGACATATCGTGGTTAATAGTTGGTTAGTGTTTCTAAAACCCAGACTTAACCAATGACTAACCTATCTTAACCAAAAACAACCCGATTATCACCCGATTAGAGAATTAAAACCCAATTAAATCCCCATATATCAACCCATGACCCGATTAATCAAATTAGAAACCCTAAAACATCAACCCCTCTCTTTGGCGAAGAAGAAGGTCTCCGATTGTCTCTGATTGTCTCCAGTTCGGGAAATTCGACATCTCTCTCTCTTGTCTCTCTCTCTGTCTCTCTCTCTGTCTCTCTCTCGTTGTCTCTCTCTCTGTCTCTCGCTCTGTCTCTCTCTCGTTGTCTCTCTCTCTGTCTCTCGCTCTGTCTCTCTCTTGGTCTCTCGCTCTGTCTCTCTCTCGTTGTCTCTCTCTCTGTCTCTCGCTCTGTCTCTCTCTTGGTCTCTCTCTTGGTCTCTCTCTTGTTGTCTCTCTCTCGTTGTCTCTCTCTCTGTCTCTCGCTCTGTCTCTCTCTTGGTCTCTCTCTCGTTGTCTCTCTCTCTGTCTCTCGCTCTGTCTCTCTCTTGGTCTCTCGCTCTGTCTCTCTCTCGTTGTCTCTCTCTCTGTCTCTCGCTCTGTCTCTCTCTTGGTCTCTCTCTTGGTCTCTCTCTTGTTGTCTCTCTCTCGTTGTCTCTCTCTCTGTCTCTCGCTCTGTCTCTCTCTTGGTCTCTCTCTTGTTGTCTCTCTCTCTGTCTCTCGCTCTGTCTCTCTCTTGGTCTCTCTCTCGTTGTCTCTTACCATTTTGTATGTCTTTGTTTTGCAGGTATCAACAATGGAGCCATGGTCTGATGTGAATGTAGAGTGGAATGATGTACCTGCTTTCGATCCGGGGACACCTGATTCTCCTGATATTGACTCTGATGGTGAAGATAGAAGAGAGCGCAACGACTACAACATTGAGAAGGATGCCATGAACTTTGTTGATGAGCCTCCAGTGAAGCATAACCTGTATCCAGAGACAGAATCAGATGAAGAGGCAGACGTGGAAGAGAATCAGAGAAAAGAGGTTCAGAGAACTATCTACAGGCGCGATCAGTTTAGAAGAGGCAGTGGGGAGTTGTTTGTTGGGCAGGTGTTCATCAATGGAATTGCGTTTAAGGAAGCAGTGCTCGATTATGCTCTGAAAACGGGAAGGAACATCAAGCAGAATCGATATGACAGCACAAAGATCGGATTTGTATGTGAAGGCAAAGGTTGCTCGTGGCGCGTCTACGCCTCAGTTGCAGCAAAGTATCCCAACAAATGGCAGGTGAAAATCATGAAGAAGGATCATACTTGTGTTCCTACAGGTACTTGTGAGATGCTTAAAGTTCCACAAATAGCTCGCTTGTTTGTTGACAAGATCAGAGAAGAACCAGAATATTTCATGCCCATGAAGATGGAGGAGCTTGTTATGGAGAAATGGAAGATCAATGTTAGTAGGCCGCAATGCCAACATGCTAGGAACAAGGCGGTCAGATGGATTGCAAGAGAGTATGATGAGCAGTTTGGGCGGTTGAGGGATTACTGCGCTGAGATAAGAAGCTCGAATCAAAATTCTTCTGTGGAGCTTGACTGTGTGAAGAATGATGCTGGCATTGACGTTTTCAACAGATTTTATGTCTGTTTTGATGCTCTGAGGAGAAGCTGGAAAGAAACATGCAGGCCACTAATTGGAGTAGATGGATGTTTCTTGAAGTCTAGGATGAAAGGGCAGCTGCTAGTGGCTTTGGGTCGCGATGCCGATAACTCTATTTACCCTATCGCATGGGCTGTGGTAGGAGTAGAGAATACAGACAACTGGTTGTGGTTTGTGAAAAAGATCAAGGTTGATCTAGGACTAGAAGAAGGAGATGGTTATGTTATGGTTTCAGATCGTCAGAAGGGATTGATTGCTGCTGTGAAGAGAGCACTGCCGGGAATTGAGCATAGGATGTGTGTTAGACACATCTATGGTAACTTGAAGAAGAACCATGGAAAGAAACCAGATATGAAGCTAAAGCTTTGGAACCTTGCTTGGAGCTACAATGAGGCTGATTACAGAGCAAACCTCTTAGACATTCAGATGTACGATGCAGCTGTTTATGACGACGTGATGAAGGCAAAGCCAGAGAAGTGGTGCAGGGCGTTTCACAAGCTTGGACCTTATTGTGAAGACGTGGAGAACAATTCAACCGAGTCATTCAACAACTCCATAGGTAAAGCCCGAGACAAACCCTTTGTACCTATGTTGGAGACAATAGCTCGCTTGGCAATGGTTCGTATAGCGAAAAGGGATGTCATCTGCAGCAGTTACGAAGGGATTTGCACACCGTATGTCGTTGAGATGCTCGAGAAGTTGCACCAGAAAGCTTCAGAATCGACGATTAGACCTTCCACCAACCAGACATATGAATGTACTACTAGCTATGGCTGTGCACATAGGGTTAACTTGGAGAGTAGAACTTGTAGTTGCAGGAGATGGGAGATTACAGGGATCCCTTGTGAGCACGCCTATGGAGTTATGTTGAAGAAAGGTCTAGAGGCTCAAGACTATGTGGTTCACTGGTTTAAGACACCTACGTGGAGGCGTACGTATGCTGAAGGGATTGTACCATTGCGTGGAGCAAAGTTCTGGCCCGTAGGAGAAGAACCATCTATAATTGAACCTGTGATCCCAGATCAACCAGGCCGTAAGAAGGTGACTAAAGCAGATAAAAAGAGGAAGAGAGGAGTCAATGAATCACCATCGAAGAAAAAAGACAAGACCTTGAAGCGGATCATGCACTGTGGGCAATGTGGTGCTGCTAATCATAACATCAGGTTCCATAAGAACAAGGTTTGTTTCATTTCTCTCTCGGTTTCTCTCTCGGTTTTGTTGTTTATGATGATGTGTTTTGGATTGAAATGAAGCTTGTTGAATTGATTGGGGATGTGATGTGTTTTCAGACTTTTGTGAGTGGTGAATCTTCTCAGCCTGAAGCCTCCCAAGGTGTTTGCACTCAAGGCTCTCAGTCTAGGAAGTGAATATGCAAAGAAGAGAAGAGAGATTTGAAGAAGTGGTCTGTTTTTGTGGTGTTTTAAGTGTTTTTTCTCGGTTTTAGGTGTTTTTTTGAGGGTCTAGGACCTTGTTTCTCGGCTTTAGATTCCTTTTGCACGTTTCATGACCTTGTTTCTCGGGTATATGAACTAGTTTAATGGATTTAGACTCTATTTTAGTGTGTTCAAGATATGTTGCTGGGTCAATGTATGATATTTTAATGGCTTTAGTCATGCTTTTGAATGCTTTTGAAAGGATTTAGAATTCTTGATTCTCACAATTTAACAGCATAATCATCTTAAAATAACATCCTTCTTTCATCATTTTAAACAACAGACACAACATAAATCATCATCTTAGACAACAGACACAACAGAAACAAACTAGACACTTAAACATACCACCATTAGACATAACAAATCGAGAAAAATTATAGTATCTTAGCCAACACAACCATCCCCACACATCCTAAAACAACAAGCACCAGCGCCTTCTTCACCTCACTTTTGACTTCATTCACAACATCTTCCATTCTTGCAGAAATCTCGGTCTCTAACTTCAATCCAAACTCTTCAAACTTTGTCTTCTCTTCTTGGGCATCCCTTTCTTCTTCCACACGACCAGTCAACATGCCCTGTTCAAGTCTCCCTATCCTAAACGACAATGCTTCAACCTCATCCAACAAAGCCTCATCAACCCATTTGTAACTGTGATTATCATTACTCAGCTACAAACACAGAAAAATTGATTCACCCACACATTTTGAACAATCACATTTTGAACAATCACATTTGTAACTGTAATTAGAAACAAACTAACCCTTTTCTCTGCCGCAAAAGCACAACGAAAGTATCTTCTGCAAGGATTTGGCTTCGAATTTGACATCAAGGGGATAACTAATTCTCCACACCAACATCTCTTCGGAACACCAACAACACGACCTCTTGCTCGACCCGTAGAGACTCCACTCGAATTTCCCGATTCATGACTCATACTTTTTGGGTCTGGGCAAATAGAATCTCTCTCTGAATTTTTAGGTTTTAGGGTTCTAAAGACATGAACTCGATTTTGGGGGTTTTAAAGGGGTTTCGGGTCGGGTTTAAATCGTTTCTTACTCGGATCTTTATCTGGGTCGAAGTGTACCAATACGAACCGGTTTACTATCGGTTCATGTAATAAACCATTAAAACCAACTTAAATCTTGGTTGAGGGGGAAACGGGTTTCGATCTTTTCTCGTATGTGGAAATGCGTTGTTATAGTTGGTATGTGTGCAATTGGGACGAGGCTTAAACTTTGTGTACATTTATTACTATGCCATAGTTACGGTGGGGAAATAGGTCGTTTTCCCTATAGATGATAATCAATTTTGTCCTTTCTGATGGAGATACAAAAATGTTAAATAAAATTATGGGCCGACATGATTTTCTCCTTATGCCTATGGCCCAGTTACCTATATACTGGGCTTGTATGAACTGTCGTTGTAAGATACACCTGTCGATGAAATTTGCACGCGCCACTCTTATCCATGAACAACCAGTTATTTTGGCATCTAGTCTATTAAAATATAATAAAAAGAAAACAATCAGAATAACATCAAACCAAGTTTTTGACAATGTTTAGAGTTAAGGAATGGGGTTTTAGAAATGTATTCAAATTTTTAAAAATAAAAAAAAAAAAATATTAAAATTTCAAAACAAAAATGTGTTATTTTGGTCATTTTATTTTTGAGTGCTATTTTTGTGACAAAAAATTAAAAAGTATTATTTGAAAGAATTGCCCTAAAATAAAATTCACTAACTTCTTTTTTTTAACAAAAAATTTACAACTTCTTTTTTTTCCTTTTTTAAGAAATAATCTTTTATTCTTCCCGATAACAGGGATTCGGATCCAATTACAAAGTTGATTTGAACAAAAGCTCCCGAATCAATATATTATAACCTAGCTTCGTCCACCCACTAAACACAACACAATCACTAAACTATTTTTAAAATCCTAAGGAATCGGTTACCTCTTTACCATTGACGATAATCTCGGGACCGTGAATTCTCCTCGTTGCCAAGGATGCCGGGAACTCCCTTGTCGTCTCCAAAATAACTGGTTCCCGATGATCTCTTTGACCTTATACCGTCATTGATCGATGAAGTGCTAAGACGAGCAAAGATATAATAACTCTTACTAAGAGACACCCACCTCCACTGCCGCCACGCCACGAACCGTGCAAGAAGTCGGGTTGATACCACCGTCACATCCTGTCAAGAAGCCTCCTCCACCTGCAAGTAAAGTCAAGCCCACTGCCGCAAATAATAACTGAAACAGAACGACACTCGGATGCGAGCTTTAACCATCTGTTGACCCGAGACGATCAATGACTCCCAAGAATCACCTCAACAAATTTGGTTATCGAAAACTTTGATGACATAATAACCAAATCAATTTTTTTAAATCTTTCCATACATCACATTCTCGAAAGAAAGAGAAACTTTATTATTTCCTGATAGAAGCTGGAGTCGATAAGGACAATGATGCTCAGTTTATGATCAACGACATGATTTTGTCCTTTTGTGATCTGCCATTCTTGAAGAATAAAAGGTTTATAGGAGTTTGGACATGATTCTTGTATGTTCGGTTCCCTTCGAACGAGAAGAGCACTGGTACGTCATAGTGGTGTAGCAAGTGTTACTTTGGCATGAAGCAAAAAGATTATTAGAGTTTTCTGTTTCTCTTTTTTGTTTTTTTTTTGTTTTTACTATAAGGCTGTTTCTCTCTTTGGGAAGTGGGAACTATAACATAGTACTTAGTCTGTTTTTTACCAAGATCCTTAAACTAGATTTAATTATGTTAGAGCATTAAATCTAATTTAGTGGTCAACATATAATTCCCGGGTTGTTTAGTTTGATCAGCCAGAATTGCAAATAAATCATTCATCCAGATAGATTGGCTTACTCATGTATCTAACACCAATCTTCTATGTTTCTTGATGATTCACTGCAAGTCTGCAATGCACTGATTTCATTCGATAGCACGGGCATCAATCAGTCACTAAGTATTCACATTCATAATTATTATTGTAGAAATTGTTATATCACAAATAGCAGAATTCAAAATTAAACAGTAATCAGAAAATCTTAGGAAAATTTGATATTGATAAATTTCTTCTGACGAAAATTCAAACATTCTTTATAAATCAATTAAAACCTACGAAAAAGTAGTTTTCACTTTATTGAGACTAACACAAGTCCTTCAATACTTTGTATAGTTTTCATGGTGAAACAATGAAGTAATGCAACAAAACTTTCCCAAGAACAAAATTCTCTATTCCCGACTGATCTCAAACTCAGCTCCTATCGGCAAATGATCACTCGGGTGATGATTATTTGGTAAGAAACCGACAACATCTGGAGATTCCGGTTCAGGTAGCTGGAGGATACTCACTGGTTTGATGAAGCCTGAAGGAGAGAAGAAGATGTAGTCAAGTGTGTTTGTGAAGCCAGGAGTGCAGTTAGTGAACTTAGGCTCTCCTCTTGTCACTTCATAGGCACTACACAGAGGCACTGGTGCTTCTTCTATGGTCTCTGCAGGTTTACCGTTACCAGATACTAGATAACTATACACCTGAAAAAAAAACAAAAAAATTGAGAAAATAGATTTAAAAGTGCAGTAGAACTCAAGGTAAGGAACTGCGATCAAACCTTATCCCCAGGAATTGAATTGAAGTCACCAGATAGTAACAAGGAAGGTGTGCACTCGAATTCATTTGATATTAGTTTCTTGAACTGAGCTAGTCGTGAAAGTAGATACTTGGCTTGTGCAAGCTTCACATCAGCCAGCTCCGGGTCCCTGGCAAAGAAAGAAGCAAACATGAAATGAGAAAATATATCTATAATGGGTGACAAGTGTGTTGTTTTTACCAGTAAAGATGTGTGTTTGCCACGATGACGATGTGATGAAACGGCTCGTTGATCCTAAACGCAGCCATCATTCCAACACAATCACGTTTTAGTCTCACTAGTGGATCACTAAGGTCACGGCTGTCTTTTCCAGAATCTATGTGAAGAGAATAAAGTTGGTAAATGATGTTTAGAGATAGATATATAAAGAAACACCACAAAGAAAGGATAAGTTTACCTTTCGCTTTCTCATCCTGTTCACTGCGGGAAACACTGTCTGCCTTTACTGAGTCCAAAAGATCATTATATTCTATCCGTTCTTTGGCGACTAACTCTGCACTAAATCCAAAGAAAAGAGTGTTGTCTCAATCAGATTAAGGTTTCTGCATTAAGTTAAAAAAAAAACGTTCTTTTGGTGCACACATGAATGTTTTTTTATTTAAATCATATACCAGCTAGGCTTGTAGAAGATTGCACAACCGTCACGCTTCCTCTGTCCGCTTCTCTGAATATAAATCCCAGAATAGCCCAGAGAGTCCATGTTTTTCCTGTAAAAGCTATCGTACTCATCTACTTCCTGAGAGAAACATGTAACAATATTTACTAACAAGTGGAGACGCACTTAATTATTTTAAAGGGGCTACGTACAACAATAACATGTATAAACGTATTAGATCATCTACCTCAAGGGTTTCTCAGTTCAAACCAAACAAGAAAGGAAGAAAGTTCACAAGAAGAAACCTGTAAACAGAAGAAGTCAGCTTCGAGTTTTTTGAGCACGCCGAGAATTGCCTGTGAACGGGCTTTCCATCTTAAAAAAAGAAGGAAGACACAGTCACATTTACTGCAAATATCATAACAATTTTCTCTAAAAGCTTCAAGGTACATAATATCATTAATGTGAGAGCAAAAGACTAAGCATAGTGATGATGCCAGTTTCTACTTTCTAGCTAAAGTTCTTGGATAGGATCCATAACTGTTCTGTACTACTTTGGTTTTCAGAAATATTTTTCTACACTCAAAAGGCCATTTGATACAATACAACTCACACAAGAAACTCTTGACAATTTTCAAGACTGAGAGAGTAAGTTTACTTGAGGCAGGCAGGTGGGGAGTGTGGGAGAAGGGAGCTCTTCACATAAACCTAAAAAGAAAGATGAGTCTTCAGTAGAGGAATAACACAGACGAAATAGATTAAAAAAAAAAAAAAAACTGTCTTTTATCTAAAGCCTCAAAATACAAGACAGGACTCAGCTATAAACTATCATAGTAAAACCATAATGTTAATACCTGAGCTAATATGTTATAGGAAACGAGACGGAATCTGATACCACCTGCATACAAAACACACCATTACCATCTCAAAATCCACAAGGCTTTAAAGAGAGAAAGAAGAAGGCAAAAACATATACCATCAGTTTTGCTTACTGACTTCAAATCAGCTCCTCCTTCTTCAACAGATTCGAATTTGCGAACTTTAGGCTCCACTGCAGGATTCGTACTCATTCTTTTCGAAACGATCTTCTTGCAGGCTCGATAAGTACTGTGTTCCCCCAATCAAATCAATAATTAATCAATATGACATTGTAACACGCTGCTTTGGCCATCATTGCCTCTGTTTACCCATACAAAATCAAGTTGCAGCTAAACAAACCTGGTGGTGGTGAAAGAAGGAAGAATCGGACGAGGAAGATGAAGAAGCAGCAGATTATTAGTATTATACATCTATTTAGCCGTCACTTATAAAACTAAACGTCCTTTTTTTGGCTTACGACGACGCTACAAGGTTGGAACTTGGAAATAAAAAATATACACTTAGGTAAAAAAGAAAGTAGTAAAATCGTCATTTTGCCCCCTTTATTTACAAATATATCATTCGATGAACCTTAAATTTCTTATTATTCAGATAAACCCAAAATATTTTTTATTACAAGTTTTAAAACCAAAACTTGCAAATTTCTTTATGCAATTCCAAACAGCCTGTGACAAACATACACCTTTCGTTCTGAATTTCAAAATTTATTCTTTGGATAACTGGGATTGTCTCTATAAAATAATGTTTTGATCAAAGCTCTCGCTTAAAATTTTGTTGATAGTTTAATTTAGATAAATGATTAAGATGCAATATGCTTTATCATCAATCACAATCTCAAAAGAGTATATATGATTTCGATGAAATATTCTAGATTTGAAGATTTCCATTATTTTTTTTATGTGTCTAAAGAAACTCGTCAATGGTGAAAGATCCATGTCATAATCATATCTGAAGTTCAGAATATCCATCATGAATTTTTTTTTTTTTTTTTTTTTTTTTTGTAAACTGTATTCATTAATTTAAAAAGGACCAAAGATAATACAAAAGTCATAGACTCTAGTGGATTAAACCCAAAACATATATCAAACAAGAAAGCCCAATACCCTTATTTTGCCAAAGTTGGAAGCCCAAGGGAGAGTGATTAGGAGACGGTTTAGTTTTCCTCATCGTTGTTAACGAAAGACAGAGAAGGTGAATACGATCATCCCATTCGAAACCAACTATCCATCATAGTCGAGGATCTTGCAGGATTTGAATCACGGAAAGATGAAAGCTTGTTCCTTAGTTGACGATCGAGGAGCTTGAAGACCTGATCCGTTGATCGGAAGACTTGGGAGTGGAGTCGCACATTCCTCTCACCCCATAACCAGTACATCGTCGATTGCCAAGCCAATAGCGAGAGGAGACGCTGCGGAAGTGGCGCTGATAGGGACATCAACTGATTAAGAGTGTCAAGCCAGTCACGATGTGGAGGGATTTGTAGACGTCTCGCCACCTTTACCCACAGATCGAAACTATAATTACAGCCGAAGTATAAGTGGTCTCTAGACTCTTGAGCTGCGTTACAGAGCAAACATCGATCATCGACCTGAAGTCCCCACTGCAGTAGCCTATCACGGGTTGGGTTCCTGTTCTGGATCACAAGCCACGTATAGAAGCTGTGTCGTGGAAGTGCTCTTGAGAACCAAACCACAGAATGCCAAGGTACATCTGGTTTGTACTCTGTTAGGTAGTCATAGATAGTACCTGTTTTGAAGCTTGAGTAAACTTGCCCATCAATTTCCCATTCATAGTAATCCTGATCAGTTGTCAACTCTATGGTGGTCAGATACGAGTGGAGTTGTAGCTGTGCTTCCGAGCGTGCCGGGGGGAGTCTCCAATTACCATCACAGGAGAGAGAAGCCACAGTAGCTTGTCGAGGTATGCCCAGTCTTGAGTGTTAAGCTTGTAGATAAGTTTGTAAGTCACCAAATGGAGACCAGTTATCTGACCAAAACCTTGCCGTTTCACCATTTTGCAGCCTGAGCTTCAATAATGGGAACACGACTTGTTTGAGTTTAAGAAGCTTGTTCTGTCATGTCCCTAGTTCTAACTAAGGTATCCGGACAGGCCATGGTGCGGGGAGATGGGCTGGCCAGGTTATAAAAACCTAAAGGCAAGCGTATCATGGTCTAAACTAAGGGTTAAGTGCATCAGGAAGCTGAGACTTGACCAGAATAAGAAGAAAAGAAGGAAAAGGTAGCTGGATGAGTGATCCGGAAGCTGGACATGGTCCGGAAGTAGCTCAAACAGCTAGGTGGAGCTGGTAGGTAGCTCACACAGTCTTGGGCAGCTCACAGGAGCTGGAGGAGTAGCTCACTCAGCTCAGGCAACTAGTACTCAGCTGAACTCAGCTGGACGGAGTGATGGAGTCTTGACCGGTCATTGCGGACCATGAGTGATGGTTATGGTCCGGATGCTGGTCATGGGTGTCCGTTGGGTCTAGGTTGCTTGGGCAAGGGAGCTGAGCTTGTGGGCAAACATTTGGGCTTGAGATCGATCAGCCCAAAGGAAGAAAGGGACGGTTTGCAAGCGGTTGGGCGGTTTTGGGCGAAAAGGTGTCCGTT
Source organism: Raphanus sativus (assembly GCF_000801105.2). NCBI lineage: Eukaryota > Viridiplantae > Streptophyta > Magnoliopsida > Brassicales > Brassicaceae > Raphanus > Raphanus sativus. The sequence goes on from NC_079511.1 coordinate 14,290,546, forward strand.
GGCCAAATGACCAATCACATCGCCCGGACGGTTGCCAAGCCTCTTCCCTATAAATAACCCTCTCCTCTGTCGACATAAATCATCAGAAACATAAGGGGAAACTCTGCCCAAATCTCTACAGAATCAAAGAGAGAAAAGAGAAGTGTGACCGCAAGGCAGTCCGTGTGAAGGCAAGGAGATTTCGGTGGGTTCTAATCCGTGGGCAAGTGAAGCTTGATGGAAATGGAAACCAGAGGAAAGGAGAAGGCTGCAGAGAAGAGTGTGGGGGCTTCCGAACACACACCTAAGGTACTGGATGCAAACCAAGTACAAACCGCCATGAATCATCCATCCGGGTGATTTGGCCGTTTGATCCATGAGTGGATGGTTGCATCTATTGTTCTTTCTCTGTCAATATATCTCTTCTCCATCATATTCTGAAGTTATTTATGGGTCTAAACTCATGAACACGCCACCAAGGCTTGGCTAGATCAGAGTAATCTCTCCATGGCCTTGGTTGGGCATGTATGGTCTGATCTCATGCTTCCAGTGGGAGTTATTGGGATTTGGCGTTTGATATCTCTTAGTGGGGATTTATAATGAATTATCAAAGTGATAGAATAATTTTATATGATTGATTTCGAGATGGTACCATGAGGCCGGTTAGGTTGTTCATGGCCAAGATCAATATGATCAAGGCCGGTTCTGGGAAATCCGCTTGGACCATTCTCTTAATCATGAATTATCATGATTTATCATGTGTTTTAATTGGTTTTAGGATGAGTAAATCAATGGGTCACAAATCGGCCAGAAATGGACTAAGTGTCCAAACCATGCTTAGGTTGTATATTGCTAGGATATCGGTCAGGATTCTTATGCACATGTGTTGTGGGTTTTAATTTCAGGTCCTGACAGGGATCGTGGTAAGGCTAAGGAGCCATGAAGACCTTGGCCGTGTGGGATGTGTGATGTAGTTCATGTTGTATACATTTGGATTTACCATAGCCTATTGTGCAACTGAATAATTTGAATACTTTGTATGGATCACATCTGACGTATATATAATATGATTGTTTGCCTTAAGCTTCCGTATTGTTTTTATTATTGCATGAACCTCAAATGATTGAAAAATGACTAAGTAAAGATTGCACCATAACCGGCTGAATTACACTTAGAATTAATAGGTAAGGCTGCGGACTGGTTGGATCATGGGATCCAGGTTTGGGTCTTACAAGTTGGTATCAGAGCATGCTTGATTCTAGGCTGTTGGGTTAGGGCAGGTCATCACACATCCGGCTGGGTCTCATGGCAGGTTTTGGTGTTGGTTAACATTAGAATTGCTTGAGATTTGCAACTAAAAGATGTTAATCTAACCCTTGCCTTGTGTTTGTCTTTGTTCACCTAAGGGAACAAGGAAGAAGTTTCGGAAGAACAAGGATGGGACAGGGGCGTCCGGAGCTGGAGATGCCCCAGAACCCAATCCACAAGTGTTGCTGTCAGTTCCACCTGCTGGACATACTAATGAGGTCATTCTGACTGAAACTCAAGTTAATCAGGCTGAGATTCAGTTGGGTGGAGAGAACAGACAGATGGACGAGACCGGACAACCAGTGAATGCAGCCAGAAGTCAGCTGGGAGCAGCTGGTGGACAGCAGAGGAATGATGTGGAAGGTGAAGCTGAGTCCTCAGGGACTGGTAACCGAGTTGATCCAAACATCCAGAGGGATGGGAGGATTGGACCGGATGAACCAATGGCTGAACCAACCATGAAGGAGATACTCGATGCAATCAAGTTGATGGGGAGTCAGATGCTGGCAATGACTCAAGTGTTCACACCAGTGGTGAATTCATCTGTGGGTCAGACTACTCAAGCACAAGTGATAGCTCCTGGAACTGGAGTGACTGGTGGATATGTGGCGCCTCTTGCTGAGGTGATTGAGTTGGATCCACCAGTGGGAACAACTAAGAAGGTTGATTACCTGAAGGTGCTTGAGCACATCTCTCGTTTGGGAACCAAACACTTTGCTGGAAGTGCTGATCCCATGGAGGCAGATGAGTGGAGGGACCGTCTGGTCAGAAACTTCAAATCCACAAGGTGCCCTGAGGAGTACCAAAGAGACATAGCAGTGCACTTCCTGGAGGGAGATGCACACAACTGGTGGCTGTCCCTGGACAAGCGTACCAATGGTTCCATTGTGAAGTTCTCTGACTTTGAGGTTGAGTTCAACCACAAATACTTTCCAGCTGAGGCATGGGATCGTTTGGAGGCAAAGTTCCTGGACTTGGTTAAGGGTAAACGGTCAGTAAGGGAGTATGAGGAAGAGTTCAACCGGCTCAGGAGGTATGTGGGTAAGGAACTTGAGGATGAGAAGGTTCAGGTCCGCAGGTTCATAAGGGGCTTAAGGCCTGAACTTAAGACTTATTGCTCAGTCCGCACCTTCAACACAGTCTCTGAGCTGGTGGAAAGGATGGCAATGCTGGAAACCAATCTGGCTGAGGAGAACAAGCACAAGCTGAAGAGTGTGGTGGTGTCCTCTGGTCAGGGTGGTGACAAGAAGAGAAAGAGGGATGCGGCTGAAGGGGGTAAAACCTCAAGTGGTAGGCCAGAGTGTCCCAAGTGTGGTAAACACCATGGTGCAGAGTGCTGAAAGGCGATGGGAGCTTGCACCCGTTGTGGCAAGATGGATCACTCAGCTCGGGATTGTCCAGGTCCGGATAGGAACCGTGGACAAGGCTCGACCAGTGAGGCCAGGACTTGTCATCAGTGTGGCAAAAAAGGGCATTTCCGTGTGGACTGTCCCCAGTTGCAAACTGGACAAGGTAAGGGTCGTGGTGAGCAGAACCGGCCAGACCCCAAACAAGGCCAAACTTCAGCACCTCGAGTCTATGAGCTTTCAAGGGATGTGGATGAGTCCGGACCCTTCAAGGCGATCACTGGTATAATTCTAAACCCATTCTGTTTAAATTTTTAAATTTATTAGAATGGCATGGTATGGAATCTAGGATGGACTAGATACTTAGTTAAGGTCTTATGTAGGGACCTTATGTATTGGTGGTGTGGAAACACATGTATTATTTGATACTGGAGCTACACATAGTTTTGTGAGTCCAGATATGATTGGAAAAGGTATGTTCCAAATGGGAACTAGGGATGATCTTGGCTTGGTGAGTGCAGCCGGTGGGCAAATGATGCACCCACTAGGTCTAGTCAAAGACATTCCAGTCATGATCCATAGTAAGGCAATGCCGGTGGATCTGATTGTGGTCCGCCTTAAGAATCACGAGGTGATCCTAGGTATGGACTGGCTTGGCAAGAATCGGGCCACCTTAGACTGTCATCGAGGAAGGGTGCAGTTTGAGAGTGGGTGTGGACCCCCGATCAAGTACCAAGGTATTAATCCGGCCTCTGGATGCTTAGTGTTATCAGCAGTCCGAGCGGCAAGGATGCTGGAACAAGGTTGTGAGGCTTATATAGCCACAATCACCACTAAGGAGGTCGTAGGGGATGGTGGCCCGGACGGGATACCGCTGGTCAGTGAGTTTGATGATGTGTTTAGGTCACTACAGGGCATTCCCCCTGATAGGTCAGACCCATTCATAATAGAACTGGAACCAGGGACGGCCCCAATGTCAAAGAGCCCATACCGCATGGCTCCAGCTGAGATGGCTGAGCTAAAGAAACAACTTGAAGAGTTGCTAGAAAAGGGATTCATACGCCCAAGTGTATCACCCTGGGGTGCACCAGTCCTCTTTGTCAAGAAGAAGGATGGTGGCTTCAGGTTGTGCATTGATTATAGAGGGTTGAATAGGGTGACTATAAAGAATAAGTACCCATTGCCCCGGATTGATGAGTTGCTAGATCAACTGAAGGGAGCCAAATGGTTCTCCAAGATTGATTTGGCACCTGGTTATCATCAAATCCTCATTGCATCAGGAGATGTAAAGAAGACAGCCTTCCGGACTAGGTATGGCCACTATGAGTTTGTGGTTATGCCATTCGGATTGACTAATGCACCAGCAGCCTTCATGAAGATGATGAATGGAATTTTCAGAGAGTACTTAGATGAATTTGTAATCATCTTCATTGATGATATACTAGTTTACTCTAAGACCCGGGAAGACCATGAGAAGCATCTCAGGTTGGTGTTGGAAAGGCTGCGAGAGCAACAATTGTTTGCCAAGTTAAGCAAGTGTAGCTTTTGGCAGAAGAGCATTGGCTTCCTAGGACATGTGGTGTCTGAGGAAGGAGTGTCTGTTGATCCGGAGAAGATCAAGTGCATACAAGAGTGGCCAAGACCAAAGAATGCTACAGAAGTAAGAAGCTTCTTGGGTTTGGCCGGATACTACAGAAAGTATGTCAAAGGGTTTGCAAGTGTGGCACAACCTATGACACAGCTTACTGGAAAGGATGTCAAATTCATCTGGTCAGAAGCTTGTGAAAAGAGCTTTGAAGCCTTGAAGAACATGCTGACCAGTGCACCAGTTTTGGTGTTACCTGAGGAAGACCAACCATATGTGGTGTACACGGATGCTTCTATTACTGGATTAGGCTGTGTGCTCACACAGAATGGGAAGGTCATAGCATATGCCTCAAGGCAACTCAGGAAGCATGAGGGCAACTACCCAACACACGACCTGGAGATGGCCGCAGTGGTATTTGCCTTAAAGATATGGAGATCATACTTGTATGGTGCCAAGGTCCAGATTCTCACTGACCACAAGAGCCTGAAGTACATTTTCACTCAACCTGAGTTGAATTTGAGACAGAGGCGGTGGATGGAGTTTGTGGCCGACTATGATTTAGACATTGCCTACCACCCAGGCAAGGCCAATCTAGTGGCGGATGCTTTAAGCAGGCGTAGGGCTGAGGTATCAGCTGAGAAAGAAGCAGAGATCCTGGAAGGGATGGTCCGGTCACTACATCTAGACACCATGGCAAGTGAGGATGAGCCTTTGGGTTTAGAGGCTGTGAACCAGGCTGATCTACTTACCAGAATACAACAAGCACAAAGCTTGGATAAGAATTTGCAAAAGGTTGCAAAGAATGATAAGACTGAGTACCAAGTCACAAGCAATGGTACCATTTTGGTACATGGGAGGGTTAGTGTTCCTGGTGACCGGGGACTAAAAGAAGAGATTATGAGCCAAGCTCATAAGTCTAAGTTCTCAGTGCACCCGGGACTAAACAAGATGTACAAAGACATCAAAAAGTATTACCACTGACATTGCTGAGTGGGTGGCTAAGTGTCCTACTTGTCAATTGGTCAAGGCTGAACATCAGGTTCCCAGTGGTTTACTACAAAACCTCCCCATACCAGAGTGGAAGTGGGATCACATCACAATGGACTTTGTGACTGGATTTCCCACAACCAGAAACAAGAAGGATGCAGTATGGGTGATTGTTGATCGCCTGACCAAATCTGCACACTTCTTGCCCATCAAGAAAGGTGATGGAGTGGATGAGATTGTAAAAATCTACATGGATCAGATTGTGAGGCTGCATGGAGTGCCGACCAGTATAGTCTCAGACAGAGACCCTAGGTTCACTTCTTATTTCTGGAGAGCTTTCCAAAAGGCCCTAGGGACAAGAGTGAACATGAGCACCTCCTACCATCCTCAGACGGACGGTCAGTCAGAAAGGACCATCCAGACATTGGAAGATATGCTAAGGGCATGTGTTCTAGATTGGGGTGACTCATGGGAGAGGCATTTACCACTGGTAGAGTTTGCATACAACAACAGCTTTCACACCAGCATAGGTATGTCTCCTTATGAAGCATTGTATGGGCGGCCTTGCAGGACACCTTTATGCTGGACCCAAGTGGGGGAGCGCAGCATAATAGGTCCTGAGATTGTAGAAGAGACCACAGAAAAGATTAAACTGGTAAAGGAAAAGATGAAGGAAGCTCAAGACCGCCAAAAGAGCTATGCTGACAAGAGAAGGAAACATCTTGAGTTTGAGGTTGGTGATCTAATCTATCTCAAGATGATTACCTTCAAAGGTAAGGCAAGAGTTTCTGGAAGAAGGAAACTAGACCCAAGGTTCTTAGGTCCCTTCAGGATACTTGAAAGAGTTGGGGCAGTGGCTTACAAACTGGATTTGCCATCTGAAATGGATGCTTACCATAATATATTTCATGTGTCTCAACTAAGGAGGTGCCTGACGGATCAAGACATTGTTTTGCCAGAGATTCCAAAAGATCTTGGTAAGAACCTCACCTTAGAAACAAGGCCGGTTCGAATCATTGATCGGATGGAAAAGGCAATGAGAAAGAAGACAGTTCCTATGCTAAAGATTGTATGGGAATTCAATGGTAAGGACATTATCACTTGGGAAACAGAAGAAAGAATGAAAGCTGAGTATCCTGAGTGGTATAGTCAATATGTGGTTGGAGAATCATCCAGCAAGAACTCGGGGACGAGTTCCTTCCAAGTGGGGGAGACTTGTCATGTCCCTAGTTCTAACTAAGGTATCCGGACAGGCCATGGTGCGGGGAGATGGGCTGGCCAGGTTATAAAAACCTAAAGGCAAGCGTATCATGGTCTAAACTAAGGGTTAAGTGCATCAGGAAGCTGAGACTTGACCAGAATAAGAAGAAAAGAAGGAAAAGGTAGCTGGATGAGTGATCCGGAAGCTGGACATGGTCCGGAAGTAGCTCAAACAGCTAGGTGGAGCTGGTAGGTAGCTCACACAGTCTTGGGCAGCTCACAGGAGCTGGAGGAGTAGCTCACTCAGCTCAGGCAACTAGTACTCAGCTGAACTCAGCTGGACGGAGTGATGGAGTCTTGACCGGTCATTGCGGACCATGAGTGATGGTTATGGTCCGGATGCTGGTCATGGGTGTCCGTTGGGTCTAGGTTGCTTGGGCAAGGGAGCTGAGCTTGTGGGCAAACATTTGGGCTTGAGATCGATCAGCCCAAAGGAAGAAAGGGACGGTTTGCAAGCGGTTGGGCGGTTTTGGGCGAAAAGGTGTCCGTTGGCCAAATGACCAATCACATCGCCCGGACGGTTGCCAAGCCTCTTCCCTATAAATAACCCTCTCCTCTGTCGACATAAATCATCAGAAACATAAGGGGAAACTCTGCCCAAATCTCTACAGAATCAAAGAGAGAAAAGAGAAGTGTGACCGCAAGGCAGTCCGTGTGAAGGCAAGGAGATTCCGGTGGGTTCTAAGCCGTGGGCAAGTGAAGCTTGATGGAAATGGAAACCAGAGGAAAGGAGAAGGCTGCAGAGAAGAGTGTGGGGGCTTCCGAACACACACCTAAGGTACTGGATGCAAACCAAGTACAAACCGCCATGAATCATCCATCCGGGTGATTTGGCCGTTTGATCCATGAGTGGATGGTTGCATCTATTGTTCTTTCTCTGTTAATATATCTCTTCTCCATCATATTCTGAAGTTATTTATGGGTCTAAACTCATGAACACGCCACCAAGGCTTGGCTAGATCAGAGTAATCTCTCCATGGCCTTGGTTGGGCATGTATGGTCTGATCTCATGCTTCCAGTGGGAGTTATTGGGATTTGGCATTTGATATCTCTTAGTGGGGATTTATAATGAATTATCAAAGTGATAGAATAATTTTATATGATTGATTTCGAGATGGTACCATGAGGCCGGTTAGGTTGTTCATGGCCAAGATCAATATGATCAAGGCCGGTTCTGGGAAATCCGCTTGGACCATTCTCTTAATCATGAATTATCATGATTTATCATGTGTTTTAATTGGTTTTAGGATGAGTAAATCAATGGGTCACAAATCGGCCAGAAATGGACTAAGTGTCCAAACCATGCTTAGGTTGTATATTGCTAGGATATCGGTCAGGATTCTTATGCACATGTGTTGTGGGTTTTGATTTCAGGTCCTGACAGGGATCGTGGTAAGGCTAAGGAGCCATGAAGACCTTGGCCGTGTGGGATGTGTGATGTAGTTCATGTTGTATACATTTGGATTTACCATAGCCTATTGTGCAACTGAATGATTTGAATACTTTGTATGGATCACATTTGACGTATATATAATATGATTGTTTGCCTTAAGCTTCCGCACTGTTTTTATTATTGCATGAACCTCAAATGATTGAAAAATGACTAAGTAAAGATTGCACCATAACCGGCTGAATTACACTTAGAATTAATAGGTAAGGCTGCGGACTGGTTGGATCATGGGATCCAGGTTTGGGTCTTACATGTTCACTAACCAGGAGTAGGATTGGCGTGGTGTGGTTATCCAATAGTTTTGCAGAGAGCCTTTAAGAATGACTTCTTTGAACCACTGAACCCACACCGAGTCTGGTCGGAAGAAGAGAAGCCAGAGAAGCCTGAGAGTACATGCCTTGTTCCAAGTAAGTAGATCTTTTACCCCTAGTCCTCCTTGCCTCTTCTCTAACACCACTGTCTCCCATGAAATTCTTGCAGAGTGATGACCTTCCAAACTCCCCTTCCAGAGAAACATGCTGCATAGAGAGTTGATGCGATTGATGCACGCTTTTGGAAGAACGAAGGCCGAACACCAAAACGTAGTGATACCAGCAATGACCGTCTTGATGAGGAGTAGTCTTCCCGAGAAAGACAATGACTTCACAGACCAAGAGGAGAACCGAGTTTTGACTTGGTGTATGAGCGGCTCACAGTTAGTAAGTGACAACTTCTTAGAGTTTAGAGGAACCCCTAAGTAACGGAAAGGAAGAGAGCCCAATGCCATGCCCGTAGATACTTGGATCAGGTCTGTTTCCGCTGTTGATAAACCTGTAGCGTAGAAGCATGTTTTTTGCATACTGACCGCCAAACCAGATCTTAACTCAAACTCTTTTAGCACTTGCAGGACTTGCTGGATCCGATTCAATGGAGCCATCTTTAAAATAACCATGCACCAATCCATTATAACCCACCATATAACTTGAACTGCAGACACAAGCTCTCAACTGTCGAATGAAGCGTGACGGAATCTGAAGTCCTTGGAGACAAGAAAACAGAAAGTCCCAGGAAAGTGTATCGAACGCCTTAGCGATGTCGACCTTAATGGTAATCCTCTTTGGACTCTTGTTTTTGTGATAGCCGTTTACCAGTTCTCCTGCCAGTGTAGTATTTTCCACTAGCAAACGATCCTTTACGAATGCTGTCTGACTGGGTAGGATTAGTGAAGGAAGTATAGGTTTCAGTCTCTTCACCAGTGACCTTGAGATGACTTTATAAATTGTGTTGAGACAAGATATAGGTCTGAAGTCACTGATCTTTGTTGCTCCTACGAATTTAGGCACTAATGAGAGTATCGTTGCATTCGCTGCAGAGGGGAGGAAGTTGCTTGCAAAGAAATTCCGGATTGCGATCACCACCTCAGCACCTAAAGTATCCCAAAAAGCCTTGAAGAAAGCGGAAGTTAGTCCATCTGGTCCCGGGGCTTTGTTGGGGTTCAGCTTGAAAAGAACCGATTTGATCTCCTCAGCAGTGGGTGTAAGTAACATCTGCTGTGTCATGCTCTGCGGAAAAGTGTATTCCTCATGAATTTTTTTTTGAACATCTGATTTATATTATATTAAACTCATATGAGCAAAGTTTTCAGGACATATAGGAACTACCATGAAGATAGCTAACCCATATAGAGTAACCCAGTTTTCAAGAAACAGCTAGTTTCAAAAAAAAAAATATACGATCTAAATCATACCATCAGAGGCATAAGTTTTCTCATAAAGGAATTCAGGAGTGTGCGTTCGGGTATCCATCCGGATTATGGTTTGGATCTATTCGGATTTCGGATTTTAGAGGTTAAAAATTTCAGTATTTTCAAATTTTGGTTCGGGTTCGGTTCAGGTTCGGATTTTTGCGGATTCGGTTCGGGTTCAGATAACCCATTTAAATTATTTTTAAAATTTTAAATATTATATACTTTAAGTTTCTTAAAATATATAAACAAATTATTTTATAATATATAAATTTGAATAAAATACTTAAAATTAACCTATAAATTGATTTGGCTTGACTATTTGGATAGAGTAAAATAAATATTTTAAGTATTTTTGGTTTTTTGATTATATTTTAACTATTTTAGATATTTATTTTTGACTATTTTTATATATATTTTCAAGTTTTTGGTTAACTTAAAAGTTTTAAAAAATTTAGATGTTTTTAGTATACATTATATCTAAAATTAATTAATATATATAGGTATATAAATCTATTTCACATACATGAAATACTTTGATTCAGATTGAGTTTGGTTTCGGTTTTCTAAAATACCAAAATATTGAAACCGTTCGGATATCTAATCAATTTCGGTTCGGATTTTCTACTATCTTTTCGAATCGGATTTCATTCGGTTATTCGATTTCGGATTTTTTTGCCTAGTCCTAAAGGAAACCCTGTTGCCACATATGAGTTCATGTTCCTCGTAATGATCACACTTAGCTAATTTTACTGATGACGATACCATGTGAATTTTTTAAACTAAATACTCATTTTATAAAAATAATCTTTTAGAAAATGTAAAATTTTATAAATTTTTCTTTTTAGTATTTTAAAAAAATTAAGTAAATTTTAATCTTATATTATATAAAAGATATATTCGTAAATATTTCAATCATATCACAATAAATATTTTTTTTTGAAATTTATCAAAAATATAAATTAACATTAAATACAAATATTCATGTCACAATTAATTTCAAACAATATCATCATTATTAATGTGCAATGTCATCATTTTTTATTTCAAAATCATTGTAGTGATGACATGTGGCAAGTTACTTTCAAATAGTGTTTGAATGACATGTGTTATAATAATTAACTAGATTTTGACCCGCCCTTAAAAAGGGCGGGTATATTTTTGTTGGAAAATTACTTTACATAATAACAATTATGATTTTTGATAAATTATATATTTTAACTTTTTATGAAATTTATCTTAAATCTATTTGTATGACTTATTTTTGTTATTTTCAATATGACTAAATTTAGAAGACTCTAAATAATTCTAACATGTAATATGATTTTATTTAAGTAAACCGAAGTTAAACTTATTTTACACTGATTTCTTTTTAATTTAAATAAAATATGTTATATCTTCAACACTCTTGTATTCAAAATTTCATTTGTGCGTTTCAAAACATTTTCTATAATTTTATTAAATTTAGTTTATGTGATTTAGTTTTTAATTTAATTGAAACTATTTTTTAAGGAGTTGAGATAATTCAGATCCGTATTATGCTTTTGTTGATTTAATCATTTGTTATTTCAACTTGATTTTATTTTGAGGTTTCATTTAATAAATGCTTACAAATAATTAATAGTGTGAAAGATTTTTTGGAAATATATGGTGCAAATATTTAGGAAACTAAATTGGTTGCAAATAATGCTGGCAAAAAAAGTACATGCAATTTTTGTAATTAATTAAAAATTTAAGTGGCATATTCATAAACAGTCATCTGCTTTAATAGTATAGATTACTTATATTAATTTATAGTTTATAAAGTAATTTATGAATTAGGTTATTTACTATCTTTATTAATTGAATAATAATTTAATTATGAGTTATTTTGATATGTATTAGGAAATGTTTGAATATAGTTAGATACTTTAAATTTTTAAAACACGTTAGTTAATGTTAAAAAAAGCATGCAATCCGTTTTAGATTAAATTTTGATTTGAACAAATAACTACTCCTCCGTTTCTAAAAGATGTATGTTCTGGAAAAAATTGTTTCAAAAATATGTATTTTTTATGTTTCCTAGACAAAAATTACAAATTTCAATAAGATTAATTGAATTTATTGAAAGATTATTGGTTAAAATATATTGGAATTTGATAATTTCTAAAAACAATGTATGATTGATGTGTTTTCTTAATATGTGTGAAAACACCAAAACATATATCTTTAAGAAACAGATGGAGTATATTTTAAGAGTGCTAGTATGGTGTATTAATACAAAAAAAAAATACTAACAAAATCGAAAAGTAATATTAATGCAATCTTGAGAGAATAGATATTAAATGCTGTAATATTGTGGATTAAATGCAATAAAACGATTTGGTTATATTTATGGTTAAAATTAATTAATCATTTTATGCATAAATATAGGAGTGGCAAGATTTTGTAATCAACTACAAAAATTAAGGGTAGAATCCTAGTAGGGATTCTGCTTTAATAGTATAGATTAAATTTTAATCTTATATAAAAGATATATTCGTAAATATTTCAATCATATCACAATAAATATTTTTTTTTTAAACTTATCAAAAATATAAATCAATCTTAAATATAAATATTCATGTCACAATTAACTTCAAACTATATCATCATTGTTAATGTGCAATATCATCATTTTTATTTCAAAATCATTGTAGTGATGACATGTGACAAGTCACTTTCAAATAGTGTTTGAATGACATGTGTTGTAATGATTCAAGTTCAATGCTAGTGTTGCACTTTGTTACACTTTATTAATCATATTTACATTTAAAGAATTTAGATTATTATATCACAAAAAAATAAATGTAAACATAATAATGATTAATAGAGAGCAACCCGAATGTAACACTAACATTGAATTTAAATTATTACAATATATATATATATATATATATATAACTCTTATAAAAACAGTTGTTGATAAGATCGAAACATTTACATAAAGATTAAAATTTAACGGATTAATTAATTTTTGTTAGTTCTAGTAAATAGTAAAAATTATTAAATTTACATTTTCTAAAAAGTTACTTTTATAAAACGACTATTTAGTTTTTCAGAAAAAAGAAAAAAAGAATTATGTGGTAAACATAATAATGATTAGTTTACGTAGCATCAACGTCAACAAAATTAAATGATGTGGTAGCTGATGTGGCGACTTTTGTATGATTTCGGCAAAAAAGTAAATCTCAGATATGTTATTTAAATTTTTTGAAAATTCAATTATAGTTTTTCACACTCATGTTAAATCGGATATGAATTGTACATATTATGATATGTTATCCCATATCCATGATGAAAAAGTTAAGAATAGAAATAAAAACAAATAAAATATTTGTTTATTTGTTCAAAAAAAATTTATTTGTTAATTTACCAATTATCTTTATCAATCTTCTTTTACTCATACATGTTATTTACCAATTATCTTTATCAATCTTCTTTAACTCATACATGTTTAGAGCTTATTTTTGGCTAATTATTATTTTCAATTATGTTTAAAAACTTGATTATTTAGTGATTTTTTATAGTATGGAAAGAAACATTAATCAAGGTAACAAATGATGTAACTTTTATTAAAAATAATATTGACTTACAAAAGTGACCCATTATAATACGAACGATGGGACAACCCAAAATATTACTTACAAATTAACAACTAATTTTTTAAAGATCTAACTTTTGAAAATTAGTTCAGTCAATAAATATATTTGATGACTGTCCAGAAGAGATTGCAGTGCTGCCATCACAGTCTTTGTAAATATTTATATTTCTAGTTGTAATTTTTCCTAACAATTGTTATATATATTTAATAAATCTCTACCATTAGATTCGTGAAAATATAATTATTTACAACTTGCTAAGAAAATACAAAAGTAAAACATAACTCATTGTTTCTTGAATAATTAGAGAAAAAAACATGACTGAAGTTTTTTTTTTAACATGACTGAAGTTTAAACATAAATCAATGTATTTGGTATACATACATCATTGAAAATAGGCTAGAAATATATTTTTGTATGACCAAGCTCAAATTCAACAATTGTATATGAAATAGACCTTGACCCGCCAAACCGGAGGGTATTTATTTTATGTTTTTAGCTTTTTGTTTATACTAAATTTATGTATTTGTAATATTTAAACGTAAGTTTAGATTGAAAATTAATCTTTGTAGTTATAATAAAAATTTAAAGTTTAATAAAATATTCTGATATAAATTTTAAATTTCTTAACTAAAATAATTCATGTTAATTAAAGTTTCAACAATTATATAGGAATAGCTTTTCATGACAAAAATATAGGCTATAAGTATATTTTGTTTGAACAAGCTCAAATTCACCAATTGTATAAAGAGCTTTATATGACTAGAAAATCAAAATCTTATATGTATGTGAATATTCATTTATTTTCCATTTTTTTTCTCATAAAACTAAATAGGTTCAAGTATTTGTGTCTACTATTGTTCAAGTAAACTGATATACAACAATTTGATGTAGAGCTTGGATAGCCAAATAAATTATATGACATGATAGATTCACACTCCACTAAAAAATATTCCAGATTGTTCTATGAAGATCAGTTGTAAATCTGGTAGAAGACACCATTTGAAAAGATTTAAAATTGAAAGTTCATGTTTTCTTTTCCTCCACAGTCCACAGTTATGAACAAAATTGCTAATATTCATTGTTTAGAGCATGTTATCAATACATTTACAATATCCGAGACTCCATAATTTAAAGGGACCCTCTAAAACAAAAGAAAAGGAGAAGCTTCAGGTGGCACGCATCGAACTTTAAGTAAGCCCTCTAAATCAAGGAGAAGCATCAGGCGGTACTTTGCTCATACACCATATCCTACTGCTCCTGCTCGGAGTTGCTGCACTCACCGAACTGACCTTAGCATCTGCGAACAAGAAATCTAAACCAGTTTCCGCCTGTATCCCATCGGCTTTCTTCATGTCATCTGTTAGAGAATGCCTTGCACGAGACGAAAGCAAAGGCCTCTCAGGTGTTCTGTAAAGATCACGAGAGCTAGGGAAACAACTCGGTGGCGCAGGAGAGTTTGGGTTACTCAAAGAATCTTCTTTCAATATCTCTCCCATTCTTGAAAGTATCCTGTACGCCAAATTAGCAAGTGTTCTTGAATATGCCTCAAGAACCGCATGACCTACGTCCTGAAACACACAGAGAAGAAGGATCAGTCTTATAGCAAAAAAAGTATGTGCTGTTTCAGGAGTTGGTGATTCATGTTTTAATATACCTTGCCATACTGAATTTTTGTGGCATCAAGAAACGACTGAGGAAGATTAGGGTACTTGGATTTGATCTGACTTCTAAGTGCTTCCGCTCTGTTCAAGAGAAACTCATTCCGACCAGTGTCAGACAATGGATCTTTAGCAAATGACCACGGTGTCCTCACAGGAGATTTAGTGTTGATTTCCTGCTCTGTAATCCTTTCCTTCCATGCAAATATAGCAGATTCTAACTTGTTAACAGTCTCGAGCGCAGTATGTTCGGTCCCAAGCTTGAGAGATACAAGGATTTCATCCACTGTGGTTGATTCTGCAACCAACATTTTGTACAGTTCATCACCGAGGCTGTTCTTTCCAGACTGTTACAACAAAACACAAGAGTTTAGAGATAGTTGTTTACCTTATTATGATTAACCACAAGGGAGAAAAGAGAGGAAAAAACCTTACTTTGGGTATTGCTTCTTTGATAATGGATGGTACTGGCATTTCGAGAAGAACGTTTTCATTTATGGATTTAGTAGCTTTGAAGACTTGATAAACAACTTTGCCCTTGTCTAGCAGTTTCTTTCTTGCTGAGTTAGAGAGACCAGGTTTGGGCACTTTTGGTGATGGAAGCCACCATCGCTTGCTCTCGCTTGTCGTCTTGTTCGTCCCCTCAGCTCTACTACCGGTTTCTGAATACCAAAACTCTGTTTTCACCATTGAGTCCAATATCTCCTGTGGATTTTTTGCAATCATCAGGAAAAATTAAATAAGGAGGTAGATCAAAAGAAAAGAAAAAAAGGATAATAGCTTACAATTAGCATGGAGTCCAGTTTCTGAAGAGCTGGGAGATTCATATGAATGTCTGCACGAGCTTTCGGTGTCATTATCTGTTTAAAACAATAGTTTCAGTTTCAGTTTCTTGCTCTTGGAGTATATATAATCTTGGATCACTAGCTACATTACCTCAATTGATCTTCCATTGGCATCAGTTTGCTTAGTAGGGACTAACTCAATCATGTAGTTAGTTGGAGAAAGTAGCCAATCCATTTCTCTTCTCCATTTCTGTTTCTTCTCCTCAGAGAGAGGTTCCAGTTTCCATAGCTCCCCAAATATCGAGTCTGCAGACTCCACCAAGAAACTTTAGTAGACATATACCAAAAGAACATAAATGTTTAAGTGCTAGGATAGATAAAGACATACTAGCGAGATGTGTTACAGCATTAGACAAAGCCAAAGCTACTTGGATACCCTTGCATCCCCCAGTGACATCCTCCCCAAGCAATAGCTTTGAGAATTTCTCCTTCATAGCTTCCACATCCAAATGGCAGTAGACGTAGCTTGGTTTCTCCTTACCATCAAACTGTTTGGACCTTCCAGATAAGTTCAACCCATTGGAACAGTGTTCTTCATGCTTCATCGGTAACCATTTTGAAGAAAAAGAGCTGGAGGCCTCTTTGCTTGATGAACAGCTTGAGAATGCATCATCTTCCAATGAATCTGTCAGGCTGCATCCGTTTGTTCCACTCTCTTCTTCTTCTTCTTCTTCTTCATATGACTGATTGTTGATAATACAAGCTTCCAAGCCGTCGTATGTAATCATTCCTAAAAAGAAAAAGGTACACCATGTCATCTTAGAAAGATAATAAGTTGACATGCTTTAATGGACTACACCAAGTTGAGACTACTTAAAGACTATTCAAACAACTACCTTCACATATACTTATTGTTTCACTCATCAGATGGGAATCAAGAAAATAGTAGTATCATACACACGTTGTTTATGGAGGAGACTAGTGTTGTTTGTTTATGGAGGAGACTAGTGTTGTACAATACAAAAAGAAAAAAACAAATGGTATATATTAAAAAAAGAGGAATCAAAGTCGTTGTGTTCCACGAGTCTTTAATAGCTAAAGTCAAGACTTTGGTTTACTCAAGACACCTAAAACAAATTTTAAATGCTTCCTTTTCAAAAGGATATGTATAAAATAATCTCAAAAACAATGAGTTAGTAGTATCCCCATGTGGTGAAAGTTCTATACGGACCCACAAACGAAGACTTTGTTCACTCGTCACGAGTCACAACATAACCATTTTTTTCAAACGTTCACAGCATATACCAAAAATTGTTTAATCAAACACCAGTGTCTTTGATTTAATTATTATAGCTACAGCTATATCTAGTTATCTACCCTTGAAAAATGAAAGATAATCTGCAAGTCGCCTACGAAACTGGCTTGTATACACATTCAAGTGTATATGCATTCTTCTTTATTAATGAATCCACATTTTTCCTTAAATTAAATTTTCTTTATGAAATGTTTAGTCGTAATGACCATGTGAAACCAATTAATTAACTACCTACTCTTGGAAGTTTCTGAATAAATATAATCAATGATCTTAAAGAAACTGAAAGAAAAACATAGAGGACCCTCCCCCACATCCAAAGAAACAGGGTTTGGTCTTTAGAGTACAGGTCATTGAATCACACAAAATGCACTCACATCAAATTGAATGTATGCATTGATGTCGCAGGGAAAGCTACAGACTTCACGAGCCCTATTTATTACACGAATGACCGGTTTGGTGTAGATCTTTAAGGGTCTGTTATTGGTCCCATACCAATCACAAACCGGTCATATGACAAATGGGGTACCACTCACGTTTTATTTGAAAAAACAGTTATAGTCTAAATATTCTATATCATGTGTAAGCAGTAAACACCTCATTAATGAAAATACCTAAAAAGTTCTATCTTCCAGTTTTTGTCATTTATATCAGAGCTTAAGATTAAGACTTTAGTTAAGCATATGATTAGTGTGAGAATGAAAGAAGATTTGGAAATGATAAGGTACTTACTATCTTGTTCATCGAAATCAATGCTAATCTCCCTATCCCTGCTGCAGCAACCCAATCTTCTTCTCACCAGCATCATCTTTTCTTTGTGAATCTTTGTTGAAACCAGAGAGCACAAAAGCTACCAAGTTTGCGTTTTTCCTTGTTGATTACTTAAAAGAAACAATTTATCTCTTCTTCTTCTTAATCAGGTGAGACTATTAAATATACCAACACCATCTGGTCCCTCTGCAAGCATAAGTTCTTTTTTTTTTTAACTCATGAGGAAAAGAAAGGTAATAACTAACATCAAAACAAAATGGTGAGAATGGCCTCTTGTCATTTTAAATATAAAGAGAAATTAAACTTATACTAATGTTTTTTAAAGAACAATGGCTTTTATGTATGCTTGTTCTACTACCAAGAACCTGCAACCCAACCCCCAATGAACCGTGGAAAAGACAAAACTATGCTCTAAATTTTAAATTGTAAAATAAGAAAATCAGACACAAAGGAACAAGAAGAGAGAATTTTTCACTGTACAATGAAGATTAGCCACAATAAAAGATCTTTTTTTTTTTACTTTTACTAATCAGCCTTTTCAGGGTACTAATAATACTTTTTAAGGAAAGGATTAAAAGGAGTAATGATGTAGAGCTTTTACTGAAAGGAGATACTTAAGATAACAATATCTGAAATTAATTTCTGAATTCTCAATTATCCCCAAAAAATGAGTATTTTAACAGCTTTGGGCCCTAAAAAAAGTCGCAAAATCGAAAGAAATGTGAGCTATAAAAATAACATGGGATTTTGCGGAGTTTGTAGAAGTAAATCCATGGGAAGATGAACACGAACCTTGATCTCTGAAGGAAGACAATACTAAAGAAAGTAGAATCTGACGTTTAGAAGCAACCACATTCGTCCGTACAGCTGTGATTACACATATATTTAGCTATAACTGAGATAACTCTGAAGAATAAGGGAAGTGAGAGGGAGGAGTAGGAGAAGGATGGAGTTTGGCTGCTGAGAACATTTATTGTGGACGAATATTTTTCTTGACAATGCCAAATAACTTCTTTTTTTTAAAATCGATAAAATAATAACAGCCGTAGGATCTTATTGAAATGGTTGACGGTTGAGGTTTATTAGAAGAGTTTGAACTTGCAAGATAAAACAAATGAAGATCTATTATTGTTTTTGTTGCAAATTTGAATTATATAATAGTTTAATCCATTTAAGAAATTGTATAATTTTTCCTAATATACTGTATTTTTGCTTTTGACAAACTTTGACTGATTACTGTAATATTATAGAGACTAAACTAAAAACTCAAACGCTGTATAGAAATTAAAATAATAATAATAATATAAACAAAATTTGCGGAGAATACAAAAAAAAGTTTGGAATAAAAGCTGATATTTTTCTTTGAAGGAGCCATCTCAGACTTGCTTTATCAAGTGCTTCGCAAGACTGTAACCCACAAACGATTGACCTAAACATGAAAAAATCATTACGAACTTTGTATTATACAAAGAGGGTTATAAAACATATTTAAAAGGATCGGATCACAATTGATTCTGACTTAAAATTAATTAAATAACCATGACAAAACTGAACTTTCGGAGTTACTATTCGTCTTTCCAAAAAAAAAACACTAAAAGAAAAAGAATCAGTCCTCTTCCATTGGCACTTCAGGAATGTCAAACCTGTCTTCTTTGATCGGGTTGTTGATTGTAGTAACTGAAAAAGGTGAACTGCACAGTCAAGGACAAAACACAACATAACTCATATGTAATATAATTGAAAAAGAGAATTAAGAAGATATTAAAAAAAGGATATAATTAGTCAACATAGGATCATCTTTCTCTCCACGGTTTCTGCTACCCTGAAGCTCTCTCACAATCTCAGGAGTAACCTACAAAATTAACATCAAACAAGCCCAATAAGTAGTGAGTGATTCACCAAACATAATAAAAGTTAAATTTTATAAAGAGTAGAGAGAACATGTCTTTACAAGATGGTGCTTTTGCCTATTGAGAAGAGTTTGTAAATGCTCTTTGTCTTCCTTAAGTAGTTCATACTTGTACCTAACACATCAATGTCTAAACATAAGCTTACTCTTATTTGACAAAAAAAAAAATTTGTATAAAGAAAGGTGTACCGTTGCACAAAAGTAAGAAGAGACTGGTGCCAAATCACAGGCATAACTCTTATTTCGTCCACAAATCTCATAAAGTGAGCAACCAATGCATCAAGCACTCGATAAGGCATACAATATTTCTTCTCCAAAAGTGTTTTTATAAAGTAGCTGCATAATAACAAAATACTATCAGTAAGAATCGTTACAACATCACATGATATCGGACAAGCATAATATAATTTCACTCACTCCTATTAAAAATAGTCTAAAGGAACAGAACAGGTTTACCTTGTTGTACCACAATACTCCATCTCAGCCAGATTTAGCAAAGCAATACTGCAGTTCATGTAAGAAAATTACTAAGCAATCTGAAAATTGTCAAAAAAGATGTTCTATCTATGTAATCATACCCTGAGTGATCCACAGGGAAAGAGCACTTTTCAAGAATGCTCCCTAGAATAACAGCTTCTCGGAGACTGCATGTACCCGACTGAATAAATAATAATCCAAGGAACATGGTAAGAACACTGCAACACACTGCAAAAGATTCAGGAAGAGGAACATGTACCTTACAAAGAGGGAACAGTATCCCTTTGTTGAAAGCACTAGGCTTGTATAGCGACTTTTTTACAGCCTGGTACAGAGCAAAATGCAGCCTCTTGTTCTTCCTAATATCCTCTCTCACACGCGGAAGCAGAACGTAGTTGTAGAACCGCTGAATCTGGCTGTTTTTCAAGTGGTGCGCGAAGATTCTTGTGGCTTGATACATTGCGTTAGGTGACCATTTCTCTGGCTCGGTCAAGTACAGCACATCCTGCCAACGTTCCATTTTAGTGATGCGCACAAATGCTTTAGGCATTTTCCCAACCGTGTACTCACTCATAAGCTTGGCAACACTGCAATACGATCATCTCAGAAGCAGTGAGAAACACACTACACAAATTATGTGGACGTGAGGAGCAAAAGGAATGGAGAGAAGAACAAAACATTACCCTTTATATAGTTTAGCTATGTTAGGGTCCATTTGAGGATCAGGACGCTCTTCTGCCAAAAAAAAAAAAAAAAAAAAAAAAAGATAAAAAGATTTAAAATCAGCAACAATTATCAAAAAACAGAAGAGAGATATGTATGATCATCAAACCTTGAGCTAACTCGGCGTCATTATCTTTGATCTTCTTGATAATGATATTTGCTAGAGTACGCTGAGGAGGCGCGTTCTTAGCGAAGAATGACTCGAACAACTTCTCGTCGTCCTCATTGACATCCTCCTGAGATTCACACAGTATATAAATTGTAAGCACACATAGGCAACAAAGTCTGTATCATCTAAAAATGTTCATCTTTTCCTAACATAAAATAAAAAATGACAATAAACCTCAATGAATCGGCAACTAACCCATAAAACAAGTCACGATGTGAAAGTCAAAATTGAAACGATATTGGTCCGTTGGTGACTTGGTGCATAATAATGACGACAAATGAAACAAAAAAAAAAATCAACCACTTATTTATATCTTCTCATATTTGTTTATCAAGAGAAGACCAAAAAAAGTTCTGAACTATAAATCCTACCAAACTTAGCAAACGAACTTTTTTTTTTTAGCAAATTAAATTTGATCAGGAAGAAGACAATAACAAGTAGTAACCATGAAAATTTAATATAGGGTGAAATAGACTTCTTTAACAACGTTTAACACTGAAACCGTAAAATAAAAAGCTAGAGAGAGAGAGAGAGAGAGAGAGAGAGAGAGAGAGAGAGAGAGAGAGAGTAAAAGGCACTCACTTGATAACAATCATCATCATCATCGAACTCTCCGTCAAAATCATCAATGTCATCTTCCTCCTCTTCAATCACTCTCTTCTCCTCTTCTGCAGTCAAGGCAGAGGCAGCGGAAAACACGGCGGTGATGGGGTTACTCTCGGCGTTCTCTTCATCAGCGATCTCTTTTTGCTGGGCAAGAGCTACCTTCATGATCTTCGAGCTGATACCAGCCTCAAGCAACTGCACAAGGAAAGGAAAGGGAATTTATATTAAAACATTCTAGCAAGCTCGTGAGAACTGAAGTTTACTGTTGAATAATGCCTATTTGTTCTCAAACCACAAAACATAAAAGTGGGAAAAGAACGTAACAAGTCAAGCTGTTATTTTGGTAATAAGATAAAAGTCTTTGTAAGTCGCTTGTTGCAGTAATCAAAGTGAAAGTCAAAAAGTGTGGGCTACATTACATATGGAGAGTACTCCTGAGTCCTAAGTCTAAGTTAATAATAAGGCAATATGGAGAACAATCGAAAGTGTTCTGTTCTCTGTATAAATATGTAATGGCCAGTGTTGTGTAATGTAAGAAAGTGAAAAAATCAGTTTCTCCACCACTTTACTCTAAGCTTTCAAAAGTCCAAAAAACGTTTTCTCTATTTTGAACAAGAATACAAAACAGAGTAAATAAAAAAGTGATGACGATGGCCTGCAATTTCCTGCAGTTCACAACATTTACAACAGTCATCACCTTCTCTTGCTGCTGATGGGTTTTGGGAACCTTTGATCGTTTTCTGGAAGATGCGATGGATGCGTCGTCGTCATCGGTGGTGATGAAAGACTGTGTGTTGATAATCCTATCTCGTTTCTTCTTCGCCATTCTTGTCCAATCCAATCCCAATCCAACCCAACCTGTGAGAATGAGAAAGAAGGCGGCAGCTGTTCAAACCTTTCGTCGTTGGTATTAAAACCTAAGCATGAAAGAAAGAACAAAATCTCTTTACTTGCGGGCTGGGTTTATTGATTCTATAGATCATTATGTTGGCCCATACGGCCCAACTTGAAAGTTATGAATCAATCATCAATACAAATTTATAATTAAAATTTTTAAACGTTGTCAAAAAAAAAAAAAAAAAAAACATGAAAGAAACACAGTAAAACTTGTTATAGAATTTGAAGCAAAAACCAGACAAACGATCCCTAACTCAAAACCAGCTCATATAATTAGATAAGGAAACATACCAGTGGCCTGTAAACAAACCTCGTGGCTAGAGAGTTGACAATTGTGTTTCTGAGAAGATGGTGGTGGCTTCTGTTTGTAGTAGCGCATGAATTCCCGAGACCCAAGAGTCCTGGACGTTACTTTGTTCTCACAAGCTCAGACCCACCAAAACAGAGGACTGAATAGAGAGAGGCCTGCTGCTGTAGCTTTGCATCTTCTTCATCACCACCATCACCGTAATGCACTTTGCAGTGGCTTTTGGCTACAGCTTCCAAACTAGTGAAAGGTGGCACAGTTCATTGGACTGCAGACAAATGAAGTCCCTCTTCACCTGTAAGAGAAACAAGTACTCGATATCAGGAATGAAGAAACCACGGAAACAGATTAACGACACTTTTGATAAATAAATGACACTTCAAGTAACTTCAATTGGAAACAGATTAGAAACTAATTACCCATCAGAAAGTTATCCGGCTTAATAATATCAGGATGAAGACAACCATGGAAACAGAAACAAGTACATTCCTCCTTCGGTAACTTCTTCCATATCTTTTTTTCATCATCAGTGATCTTTATAACGAGGGGGACATTGAAAGCTTCCTGCAAGTATCTACCAAAAAAGACAATGACAAGCATAAAGGACAAGCATTGAGCTTAAAAAAAAAAAAGACAAATAGCTTTATTATGATGTGAATTATTATGATCTTATCAAAATCCTGTGTTAACAACACTCAGCCAAAAGAAGATAACTTTCACCATCCCCATCAACGCAAATCAAAAACAGAATCATCAAACACACAAAGTTTGATACCTTTGTGTGCAGAAGACGCCACGGCGGAGGAAGACGTGAGCTCGGCGAGAAGTGAGTCTTTCGACACGAGCTATCAGCGACTCGTCTATCCTATCGCTGCCGAACTTTTCGATCACCTTCTCGTGATCGACATTACCGGAAACGACCCACGGAGTCACAGCTTGCGCCTTCTCCGATGATGACGATTCAGGCTCTTGTTTCTCAAGCTCAGCATCTCATCCAACAAACGGTTGATCTCGTGATATTCAGGCTCTTGTTTCTCAAAACCATAGATAACATCGACAAATAAATTTCTCAGACCCACAAAAAAAAAAAACATTGACGAAGAAGAAGAAGAAAGAGAGGTCATATTTTTCCCCTTTTGTTTTAGCCAATAACAAGAAGACACATATGGGATTACTAACTCTAAAACAAAGGCAAAACCACTTGTTATACGTAGGGTGGGCCAAAAACCCAAACCAAACCAAACCGAACCAACCGAACCAACCAAACCGAAGTTAAACCTGATCAAACCAAACCGTGCTCTTTATGTAACCCAATTGGTTCATGTTTTACTCAACTCGAACGGTTTGGTTTGGGTTCAAACCAAACCAAACCGATAATCCAATATATATATAGTAAAAATATATATGATATATATATATATATATATGTATTAACATATTGTAAATCTTAGTTAAAGTTTCGTTTTTCATTTTTTCATAATTTCTATATCTTTAAAAAAAAATTATAAATACGATTCAAATAATATAAAAGATCATGTAGTAAGTTTTTATATTTTCACTCTATCGTTTATGAGTTGATTATTTTTTAATAAAAGTATAAAACTGATGTCTTCATATTTTATAACCAACCCGAACTTCATCGAACCAAACTAGACCATAATAATATAAACCGAACTAAATCTAAACCAAACCGAACTGAATCGAACCGAATTAAATCCAAACCGAACCCAAACCAAAGCTACTTTGGTTTTAATTGGTTTGAGTTTTATAAAACCCAAATTACCCAAACTAAACCGAACCCGAAACTAAACCGAAATGCCCACTCCGAAACTAAACCGAAATGCCCACCCCTAATTATATGGTTACAATTTCACATTCCTGAGAAAGTCCAGATTGTTATATGGTTTTGTATAAATCACTTTTCATTAAACCGAAAAACAAATGCAAAACCAGATTCCGGTTAATATTAAACCGCAACTCCGACGATTGAACCACTTTCTACACTGCAGTGTTGGTATTACAAGCTCGTATGCACGCACACGCGTGTTGGTTTGGGCGACAAAACTCTCGCTGTCTCTCCTTTTTAGTTACTAAAAATCTCTTTCACGTTTTTCACCTTCCAGATCTCATTTTATCTTCTCGCCGAACACGCTCACGGGAACAAGCAAAGCATAAAGAAGGAGGAGGATACTTCGCATGGTCTCTGATCAGAACAACCAACCCTAATCCAAATTCATCGATCGGAGGACAAATCCAATTCCAATTAAGTGAGTGAGAGAGAGAGGATGGAGCAGCTGAAGACAATAGGGAGAGAGCTAGCGATGGGATCACAAGGAGGATTCGGCCAGTCGAAGGAGTTTCTCGATCTGGTCAAATCGATCGGAGAGGCACGATCCAAAGCCGAGGAAGACCGAATCGTGCTGAGCGAGATCGACACACTCAAACGGAAGCTCCTGGAGCCAGACATCCCCAAGAGGAAGATGAAAGAGTACATCATCCGCCTCGTCTACATCGAGATGCTCGGCCACGACGCTTCCTTCGGCTACATCCACGCCGTCAAGATGACGCACGACGACAGCCTCCTCCTCAAACGCACCGGTTACTTGGCCGTCACGCTCTTCCTCAACGAGGATCACGATCTCATCATCCTCATCGTCAACACGATTCAGAAGGATCTAAGGTCCGATAACTACCTCGTCGTCTGCGCGGCGCTTAATGCGATATGTAGGCTGATCAATGAGGAGACGATACCGGCGGTTTTGCCTCAGGTGGTTGAGTTGCTTAACCACGGGAAGGAAGCTGTGAGGAAGAAAGCTATTATGGCTTTGCATAGGTTTCATCGCAAGTCTCCTTCTTCGGTTTCGCATTTGATCTCTAATTTCAGGAAGAGGTTGTGTGATAATGATCCGGGAGTGATGGGTGCGACGCTCTGTCCTCTCTTTGATCTCGTTAGTGAAGATGTTTCTTCGTACAAGGATTTAGTTAGTAGTTTCGTCAGCATTCTCAAACAGGTCACTGAGAGAAAGTTGCCAAAGAGTTATGATTACCATCAAATGCCTGCACCCTTCATCCAGGTTCGGCTTCATTTATGTGTTGTTGTCTTTTTTTTTTTAAATATACAGAGGTATCCTGGCCTCACAGAAGTGGTCCAGACTAGTCATGTGTTGCCACATGTCGGTCATCTGTCCCTGGCGATGCTGAAATGTTAATTCCCTAGTGGTCGGGATTCGAATTTTATGTGTTGTTGTCGCTTTAACATTTGCAATTTGCTGACATCAAGTTTGTCACTTTATGTCTTTTTAGATCAAGTTGCTCAAGATATTGGCTCTGCTGGGTAGTGGTGATAAGAGCGCGAGTGAAATCATGTATATGGTGCTTGGAGATTTGTTCAGAAAGTGTGATTCCTCTACCAATATAGGAAATGCCATCCTTTATGAGTGTATTCGCTGTATCTCCTGTATAATTCCAAGCCCCAAACTGTTGGAAGCTGCTGCTGATGCTATCTCCAAGTTTTTGAAGGTTGGTCTTTCTGACTTGGGAGTTTATACACTTGGTGGTCTTATGATGTTATCTAAATCCTGTGGTGACTATTTGTAGAGTGATAGTCACAATCTGAAATACATGGGGATTGATGGTCTTGGTCGATTGATAAAAATAAGCCCTGACATTGCTGAGCAGCACCAACTTGCTGTGATAGATTGTTTGGAGGTGAGCAACTATAAAGGAAACTACGTTTACTTGTTTTTTTTTTCATGTCAGCAGTCGTTTTTTTTCTGTTGCCTGATGGTTTCGTTGCTACGTTCGACAGGATCCAGATGATACACTAAAGAGGAAAACTTTTGAATTGCTGTACAAAATGACCAAGTCCTCTAATGTTGAAGTGATTGTAGACCGAATGATTGATTACATGATTAGTATCAATGACAATCATTACAAAACTGAGATAGCATCTCGTTGTGTTGAGTTGGCCGAACAATTCGCTCCAAGCAATCAATGGTTCATCCAGGTAGCAAGCCAACCTCTTTTGGACACTACCTACTTGTAGAATTTTGTTTTGGTTGACAAAAATTTAAATTGCCCGTACTGCAGATTATGAACAAAGTCTTCGAGCATGCAGGAGATCTGGTAAATGTTAAGGTGGCGCATAATCTGATGCGTTTGATTGCTGAAGGATTCGGAGAAGAGGATGACGATGCAGACAGCAAGCTTAGATTATCAGCTGTATGTTGTTCATTCCCTTTGTGTTCGTTCTGCTTTCGTGTACAAAGAGATTGGTTGTTCTAGTTTTGGTGATATATGGACTCCTTTTATACATAAATGAGGTGATATCTCAAATGGTAATACTAAAGTTAGGAGTAACTCTGATCATGTCTTACTTCCCGGTTTTGTTTCATTGGTTTAGAGACTCTGTTTTTGTATCGTGCTTATGAATGTGCTTTTCTCGATGCAGGTAGAATCGTACTTGCAGATTATCAGTGAGCCAAAGCTCCCATCCCTGTTCCTTCAGGTTGATTTTGTTTTCTGACCTCTCAGCCTACCTTTTTTGCACATCAAATCTATGCTTCTTCATTTTGGGTTTAATATCCAGGTCATTTCTTGGGTGTTGGGGGAATATGGCACAGCTGACGGGAAGTATTCTGCCTCCTATATCACTGGAAAGCTGTGCGATGTGGCTGATGCATACTCAAGTGATGAAACTGTTAAGGTAGCTTGGCAACATTCAATATGATGCATCTAGAAACCTTTTGCCTTCTTCGTTGTTTCCTCTCTTGTGTGTCGAGTTCTCTTTGAGATCTCCGTTCATGTTAGCTTCATATAGTGACAACATAGTGAAGACTGGATGCAATGCAAATGTGACTAACCCATTGCATGCTAATTGTTTTCTGTTCTTATTGAAGGGATATGCTGTTTCTGCACTGATGAAGATTTATGCATTTGAAATTGCATCTGGGAGAAAGGTGGATGTTTTGCCAGAGGTATGTATGTATCTTTAGACGTTTCTGGAATAGAAAAAACACGATCAGTACCCTGCTTTGTCATGGACTGATTAGTTTATAAATGCAGTGCCAATCTTTGATCGAGGAGCTACTTGCTTCACATTCAACAGATCTGCAGCAACGTGCATATGAACTTCAGGCTCTTCTTAGTCTAGATGCCCGTGCTGTGGAGAGTATTCTACCTTTAGATGCTAGTTGCGAAGATATCGAGGTGAACTTTTCTCTTCATGCATTCCGTTGTAACGTGGATTTCCTGAATCTTACAGTCTTTTTTCTTTCTTTCTGAATTTAGGTTGATAAGGATCTTTCATTTCTCAATGGCTACATCCAACAAGCTATCGAGAGTGGAGCGCAACCTTATATTTCTGAGAGAGAGCGCTCTGGTATGCTGGAAACAACTGATTACCATTCCCAAGATCATCATGAGGTTCCATCTCATGCTCTTAGATTTGAAGCCTATGAACGTCCAAAGCCAGCATCAGTGCCAACACAAGCTTCGACCGAGCTTGTTCCAGTACCCGAGCCTTCTTATTACAGAGAGGCACACCAGCCGATTTCAACTTCTTCCGTGTCTGAAAGAGAGTCATCAGATATCAAGCTGAGACTCGATGGAGTTAAACAAAAATGGGGTAGACCCAGCTATCAGTCGTCCACATCCGCTTCTTCTACTCCTCCGCAAGCAGCAAATGGTACCAGTAGTCACCCGGACGTTGGAGTTGGCTCATCTAGCTTAAAACCTCGAAGCAGTTATGAATCAAAGAAACCCGAAATTGATCCTGAGAAACAGAGACTCGCTGCATCCTTGTTTGGTGGATCATCATCGTCAAGATCTGATAGAAAGTCATCTTCTGGTGGACACAAGCCGGCAAAAGGAACAGCTAACAAACCCCCCAAGGAAAATCCAATCCCTGTTCAGCCGCCACCAGACTTGCTCGACTTTGGCGAGCCAACTGCTACAAGTGTAACAGCAACGGATCCTTTTAAAGAGTTGGAAGGGCTTATGGATTCTTCGAGCCAAGATGGTGGTTCAACCGATGTGATGGGACTATACTCAGATGCAGCGCCTGTGACCACAACCACAAGTGTTGACTCTCTCTTATCAGAACTGTCTGATAGCTCCAAAGGGAACCCAGGCATATATCAATCCCAAACCTCAAAAGGACTAAACTCAAAGGAAGCTCTCGAGAAAGATGCTCTTGTTAGACAAATGGGTGTGAACCCAACAAGTCAGAACCCTACACTGTTCAAAGATCTCCTCGGCTAGCAGAACCATTCTCCGACCAAACCATCCATCGACTCACATCATCATCATCAACAACGTCGCCACCTTCTCATACTTGGTAATGCGCTGTGGAGTTTGGGGATTAGTATGTTTCTGATTCAAGAACAGCTTTTTGTTGTACCTATGTTGCTTCTCAATAGAAACTTTCAGTTTACAAAACACAAAGAGAGAGAGGTAAGTCACGTTTCAAGTTTTTTTTTCTTTCAATGGTTCCTCTTTTTTTTTTCTGGAGTATCAGTGAATGGTTACCGTACGGCCGTTGAGTTTGAGCTTCTCTTGTTGTGTTTATAGAACATTTGTATTGTCTTTTTACTTCTTAGAGGTGTTTGATATTTCTTATAAAATATACACTTCCTTTCAGAATAAAAGATTTAAGTGTAGGAATATTTTTCCTCTCATCCTTCCAGCAAAGCTAATGCTAAACTGTAGTTTCTATCTCCAACAATTAATTTGGAGATACATTGATCGGCTTTCAAAACAGATTTCCATATTCGTCCCCTATGAGTTACCAGAACGTGTTATTGCAACAAAAAATTGAAAATCAAGTTCCTTTATAATAGCCAAGAGAAGATGTCACGGACTTCATCAAATCATTAATGCTTAGATACCACCATATATGTTATGTCGCAATATATACATATATGAAAACTCTTATCAGAGAGTCAATATGTAGAAGATTGTAAGGAAATCTAAATAGAACGAGTGTGCGTATACCTTAAATCAGAGAGAATATGTAAACCGTAGCCAAAAAACTAAGCATGAGAACACATCAAATTATGTCGTTGAATACTTGTTACATTGAAGAGAACATTCAACTTATATTTCAGAGCGAGTGGGGAAGGGGGAGAAGAAATTACCACAGTTGATCTTGATCCTAGTCAAGAAGATGATCATGGATAATGTAATATAAGAAGGTGTTCTTTTATTGAATAAAACCATCCATCGAAACTAATGATGGATGCAACGTTCCTAGGATTAAATCACCTAAATCCAGCAGAAAACAAAGTCTACATAATTTGAAAATAAAAATAAGGAAAAACACCGCAAATCTAGAAGAAACCTAGCAAAGAGCTTCCACTGCAAGACTTCTAGTAGCACCATCGCATTCAGGTACTCCAAATTTCTCTGTGGAAACATTAACGGAACATTTTTCTTTTCCAACACATTCTGCACTGAGAATATTAACAACATCTTTGCTTGCTTCACAAGTTCCTTTCTCAAATGATCCACATTTGCCTCGTGGGTTACCGAAAGAGGCGAATTTGATAGCAGAAATAGGCCTTCCATTGCAGGAAAGTTCAAGAACATTCTTCTCATAGACATTTGCACAGACACCTCCCACTCCAACAGTTTGGAAATTGACAAATGATGGGTTTCCTCCAATCTCTTCAAACAAAACTAATATGTTATCTCCTTTTGGATTCAAGAAAGAACGAGGAACATGGTACCTGTTTAAGAAATAAAACACCAAATTTTAATAAGTCCGTGCAAGTTTTAATTCTAAACTAAAACTAATTAAAAATATTTAATTTTGGAACCTAATCAAATTTAGAAAATGTACCATCGTTGGGTAGGTTCTCCACAATTAGTTTGACACTTTTCCGCATAGTACGCCCCTCTATAATTACATTCAGTAGAACAACCATCTTCAGTTGAAAGAAACGCCGGCCAGTAACGTCCAATGTTGTTTCCATTGATCCAGGCTGTACCTTTTCCTAGTCCCAGAAGATCAACAACAACTGATTCACTTCCCAATGGAGCCTTGAAGGTAGTCTGAAAGACAATTTAAATGATATGATTGATATTAAATCACTAGGATTTTGGTTAGTTCTTGTTGAATGACAATATCCACCTACCTTGTACCAAGTCATGGTACGGTTGAATGGTACACTGTCACCTGACCATTTAGACGGTGACTCAGAACTGAAGAGCTGGTTCTCAAATCCACTTAGACCAGTTTTATAGCTCCATTTATGAGTAGACAAGTCCTTTACAATGGTTTCATCATCATTTTTTCCAATAATAAAAACAGGTCCAGTTATTCCAGCTGGAACATTCTCAAAGAAAGCACCATAGTTCTATGAAAAAAAAAATAGTTAGAAATAAATAAAATGGTTACAAGTTAAGAAAATTCAACATAATAATAAGTCAAACTTACAGGAAGTCCTACGGTTATACTTAAGAGAGAAATGACATTATCACCAGGGTTAAACTTTGCTTCTTGCTCAAAAACATAATGAAACTTTCCATTTTCTGCATGATAATTACCTAAAACAGAAATCAATTAATAATACTTTTATAAGTAGTAAGCTAGTATTGTTGAGATTTGACAAAAAAAAATATATCAGTTTACTTACCAACATGTTGTCCATTGACAAAAGCATGAAGCACATGAGCAGTACTGTTGATACGCAGAGACATGTTCTCACCCAAAACTGGATCTTCTTCTTTAAGATTAAGAGTAGTCATGTACCAAAGATAATCACTTTGGTCATTGCTTACTATTTTTTGATCAAACAACTGTTTCATTGTAGATTCTCCTTTTCCTTTTAAAAGGAAGTTGTCTATGTTCTCCGGTTTCCATAACCATTTCAAATTTATAGGCTCATCCTCAGCTTCATTTGGTTTCTTAATCATCACTGAAGTTTGAGTGTTTATCTGAAAATGTAAAATAAAAAAAAATGCATTAAAGGTTTTTTTCCTTTTTTTTGTAACAAACATTAAAGGTTATAGCTTAAAATTTTATAATGATCATCAATATGAAATATAAAATCAAAATTCCACAAAGGAAAATGCGATATATAATATATAATTACTTTTGAAATACTAACATAAAAGGTTTACGTATAACAGACAACCCACAAACACAAATGAAAAACTATTTCAGTTGGAGTATAATAATAATTATTAATTTGAAAAAAACAAACTGTATAAAGAATATTATTTCGTATGTTATGACCATAACTCTTATGTATGCAACAATCGACACAAGTAAGAATCTGGTAGAGAAAATATATAAAAAGATTAAATTTGAATGCAATCGTCAATAATTGAATGTAACAAAAAAGGACAAACCTTAGCAGTATTATAAACCTCAGTTTTGCAATCTGGTAAAATGCTAACGGACCAAGTCGGGACAATATAAGTTTCTCCTTGGAAATTGATTGTTGCATCGGAAGTTTCATTAACATTTCCAAAGAAACAGCTTGATCCTTCTTCAGTTTTATAAATTGTTGCCTAAAACATACATGTTCATGATAAGTAACTAGTTCAAAAGTAACATGTTTAATATTGGTAAGCAAAAAGAAAAATATTTACCGATACAAAATTTCCAAAATCAATGGTGGAGACATTTCCATAGGTAAGAGTTTTTTCCATAGAGTGAAGGACATCATGAAGTTGTTTTAAGTGTCCGTATTTTGGTTGATTCAAATTACCTGATAAATTTTCATCATGTTAATACTTAAACTTAATCTTCGAAACTAACTTAAAATATGAATATAATTTGAATTTACCATATTCGTCAAGAGGAGCATCATAATCATATGAAGTTGTGATGTATGGACCACCTGCGGTTCTATCAAAGTTTGTGCCTCCATGATACTACAATAATAAATCATTCATTGAATGTTCCTAATTAATATATATGTTAGTGTACTTTGTTAACTAAATTAAAATTTCATCATAACGACTGACCATGTAATAATTCTGGAAAGTTCCTCCTCTTTGAAAGAATCTTGCAACAGCAAAAGCAACATCTTCTGTTGTTCTATGAGGATTTTTGCCTCCCCAATTCTGATACCTATGCAAATATTAAGGAAGATATATGTATGTAAGATAATAAATTTAAAGAAAATATAACCGACGTTTTATGTATTCATGCCAGTAATATAAAACTAACCATCCTGTCCAGTTTTCAGTCCACATCTTAGGAGTGTTGGCGTTGTTTGGTTGAAAGTTGTCGCAATAATAACCATTACATGTGTTCAACTAAATTCAAACAATTTTAAAATATATAATTTTGCATAAAATAATTAAAATATATTTACTAAAATACTCAGCTAGTTACCATAGGTTGAGGAGCATCATCTTGTTGACACATGATCCATGGTACACCAACATCAAGAGATTGAGCCATGTTTGCACACCATTGAATGTATGATTTACCCGCTTCTCCATATGATCCAATTACATTTCCATATTCATTTTCTATCTGCAAGAAAATAGTGTTAAGAAATTTTTATAACATAGTAACAAACAGAGTAGTGTTAAAATAAAATCGATTACCTGTGCAAGTATAATAGGACCTCCTTGTGATGCAAATAATTTTTCTTTCTTGACCATATTAACTATCATAGTTGTGAAGTTTTGCATCTCATTCTATACAAAAAAAAATATACAATATCAAATGATAATAATACATATTTGAGAAACAAAATGTTTGATTAATCTTACCATAAAGGCTTTGTTAGTAGTCCTGAATTCCATAGCGGGCATGTTGTGCAGCCATACAGGAAATCCACTATTAAAAATGATTACACAATTACCGATCAAGAACAATACACGGACGCGTTAGGGATTTTATTAAAACTGACATGTAAAATAATAGCTACCGATTACTAACACGTCCCGTTTATAAGTATGTAAGAGAAACTGATATGTATTAAAAAATTTACTAAAGCAAATTGGAGAAAGACTCGCAAAAGTTACCAACACATTAGGGATTTATTAAAACAGATTGGTATGTACGAGAGCAGCTATGAAATACAACGCATCACGTTTAGGTGTATGTAAGAGAAACTGATATGTATGAATGTATGTAAGAAGTTGCTAACGCATTAGGGATATATATGTTAATTACCCATAGTTCCATTCGGCACAAACGTATGGTCCTATGCGAAGAACGCCGTATAACTTTTGATCTTGAATGGTTTTCAAGAACCGAATGAGATCTAGATTTCCGGAGAAATCATATTGACGACGAGTAGGTTCATGAACATTCCAAAAAACATATGTTTCTATAGCATCAAGACCTCCTTCTTTGCCTTTTCCTATAAGATCCGGCCACATCTAAAAAATAATTAATAAAAAAATTATTATAATCGCTAGTGAACATAAATATAACTACCATCAGTCATAGATATGAATTATTCATGATTTAATTACCTCTGGGGTACTTCTAGGGTAATGAATCGAGCCGGAGAGAAGAACTCGCCTATTACCATCAATGGTGATTGCTCGTCCATCGTGAGAAACAATCGTAGCGTAGACACTACTTTCTAAGAACAAGAGACAACATACGAGAAACCTAAGAGAA